>NW_015386918.1:372726-377129 GCF_001527695.2 Protobothrops mucrosquamatus | reverse complement strand
GCTTTCGCTCAAATTCCTTCAGACACTTCTCATCATGTTCTGAGAGCAAAGGCGGGAAAGTATTGCTGTCCCCAGTAGTTTCCAGGGACAGCTGCCAAAGAGTTGAGGTTGCAGATCTAAAAATAAAGTAAAAAATAAAGAGAAGTGTATCATCCTCTGGCTATAAATGTTTATATTCTGCAATTTCCATCTGATTGATGGCTGACCTTGTTTTCTACTGCAGTCCGTCCCATAATTGTGGTTTCACCTTAATTCTGTACTGTCATAATACATGAATCTCCCACCAACCTCATCTGTTGTAGAGCACAGCTGGAAGGCTAAAACCACTTGTGACTCATGGCACTCCAGAAACACTCATCACAAGACAAACCACTTTTAAAGATATTCTGTCAAGTAGCATCTTTGAAAATCTCTTCAGTGGGTTTGGTGTACACACACACACACACACACACATATATAAACATGCATGTTCAAAAATACATGTATTGGCTGAAGTGCACCTATCATTCAGATCTGAATGAAGAATGAATTAAAGAAGACTGCAAATTCTTTAAAATGTTTTTAAAGGAAAAAAAAACCCAAGAAAGTCCAGTTGCCTTTTGGAAAAAGCACCTTTGGGAATATCATTCAGATCAGATGTTAAGTTGCTTAAAAACTCTGCTTGCCTTCTTACTGTAAACTGAATGTTTAGTCCCATTTCATACTTTCATACTCAAAAGGCTGGAAGTTTTAAAAAGTTTGCATTTCATTATCTCTGCAATTATCAAACTCAAGAGAAAGGAAACATAAGAACATAATTGGTGTATGCCTGCCTTATGGCAAGCCTTTGCTTTATACAGAATGATGGACCAGGCTAAAGCATTAAATTTGGAAATTACAGAGAGAACCATTTGGAGTGGCAAGCTTGCTACCCAACCTATAACTTAGTGGAAATGCCCAGCCGTCTTAGATCACATGGAAGAGAGTAAAAGGATCCGAGATTAAACAGAAGACACAAAACTGATGATAGAAAAGGGAACTGTGTTTGGAGATAAATGGACAGGGAAGAAAATCAACATTTCATTTAGATTAAAACCTAAGATGGTGGAAAGCTTGGAATTTGATAACACTTTCTTGGCTTTGAAACTGAATTATTACTTTTAAACAAAAATCTTAAAAGCTAGATATTATAATGTTCAGGAAAAAATATACTAATTCAAGTTGAAATTTAAATAGAAAAATAAAAGTTTACTTTAGTAAGGTTTTGAAAATTGTTGCTAAGACAAATTTTAGGCCAATCACCCCCATGGATAAGACACCAAAAGCTGTTTTAACATCATGCGTTGATAAGAAGACTTGCACTAATGCAGCAGATGAGTAAGTGCTATTATGTTAGTAACAATCACTGCCAAAGAGTATGCCTGAGTACATCATTTGGAAAAGGAAGTGCCTTTTTGAATCCATTATTTAAAGCAGGGAAGTTGTAGCCACCTAAAGGGACGGTTGCCTCAAAGCATTCCTTCTCAAGGTCTTCTGAACAGATTGCCAGCAGGAGAGCTGAATGCCCAGACAACTTTGGAAGGGCTTCAAAGCAGCCAAGTATCAGCTCTGAAGAACCAATTTAAGGGGGGGTTGTTTGTAAAAATGTATTGGCCACCCATCTTACTACAGGGTAACTCTTCATTCCCAAATAAAGCAACTTGCTTAAATTATTTTCCCAATCCATTACACAGTCATGGATTGCTTGCAAAGATAGCATAGTGACTGTCAGAAAACTTTTGCTTGGTGCTCAGTTCCAAAGGCCCTGGGTGGAGTGGATTTTATGGATCTTTTGCAGCTGAATTCAGACAAGATTATAGTACTGAGATAGCATTAGTCACACTTATGCATGATCTCTGGAAGGTTTAGGAAGGGGGTGGAGATGGTCCTCACCCTTTGGTAGTTTCAGTACCATGATGTCCTTCTGGACATCATGGTACCATGATGTCCTTCTGGACTGATTTATAGAATTGGGAATGGAAGATTTCAGTGGTTTTCTTTCTATCTATGTTTCTAGCTTCTGTTGGTGTTGGGGAAAGGGAGAAAAAAGCTTGGCTTTTCTTACCAAATATTTCCATGAACCCACTCGATGATGTCATCCAGTAGCATGGACTGTAAGACTGATAATATTCAATTGCACATTTCTAATCCCAGGCTGGACAAGTGATGCTATTTAGGTTTTTACCTGATATCAGGTGCTTATTTAGGCTGAAAGTGTCTGGATGAAGAGGATCCAGCTGCATTTTAATCCTAGAAAGACAGAGTGGCTTTAGGATTTGCAGTCCCCTGGATTTTGAGAGTTGCCAGCTTTAATTCCTGACAGGATAGTACTCCATGGGCCATGAGTTGGTATGCAATTTGAGAATCCTCATGGACACAGGTCTTTCTGGGCATTGTACAAATTCATCTTACGTGCCAATTGCACCTAATCCTAGACTTGGAGTCCCTATTCATGGTCACTTATGTCCTATTCACTTCGCATTAGTCATGTGATTTAGCCTCCAGACCCTTTATCATATTTGTTGTTTTTCTCTTGCTTTCCAGGGTATCAATTGATGACATGAGGAACCAGATACTAACTTTGATGACCAGCTCTCCCTTTCAGAATACTTGAGGGAATGCTTCTCTAATGTCTCTTTCTCTCACTTGTTTGTTAGAATTTGTTTAGACAAGGTCACTGGGGTGAAGGAAAAGAATGGGCAGGGAATATCCTCTGATTTATTTATTGAATAATGAATATAGGGTAGTTGCTTAATATTAGAGCACTGGAAATACTATATGAAAATGCTTTCCATTAGTTGCACAAGAGTGATATCACACACATTTCCCAGGTTATTTTTAAATTGTTACACAAGCAACAAATATTCATTCCCCGAAGAAGCTAATTTGCTAAGGAGGCATGCCAATACATCTTCTAACTCAGAAAATCAAATGTTCAGGGAATGATGGTGTCTAAATCTTTATTAAAACTTTACTTTTTAAAACAACCTATAAATTAGGTTATTCTTTTTTTCCATCCTTGCTATTTTTTATTATTATACTGATTTTAATAAGCTTTGTAATATATTTAATCAGTGAATTAACTGCTGAAGTTTATTGATTTATGGGCACTTCTGTACACAATAAATTTTATTTTTCTTTTTAAAAAAACTTTTGAAAATGTATTGCAGTGAAACCCTTGAAGCTAATCATGGTGATATTTTGCAAGGCCTCTAGATCAGTGTTTCTGAATCTCAGCAACTTTAAGATGTGTAGACTTCAGCTGCCAGAATTCTCCCAGCCAGCATACGATCTACTCATCTTGCTATTTTCATCTCATTCTGGGAAAAACTGAAGCAGCTATAGGTATTTTGATAGCCTATGATCTATTTTCTATAATCAAATCAAACTTGATGTTGGAGTCTGTTCAATTTTTCTTCAGATCTGTTAGGCATATGTAAGCTGACAGGTTTAAAAAAATCTTTTTTTTTTTCTAAAAATGATGTCAGAATTAAGAAGTTATGTGGACAATATATTTTACAGGATCCTTGGTGATGAAAAGCTCTGCTCTTTTATATATATATATATATATATATATATATATATATATATATATATATGATAAGATATTACACATGTGCACACACACGCACATACATATATATTCACACATACAATTTTGTTAAAAATTTTGGTTAGAACACTAAAAGCTAATACAAATTAAAACTTAAAAGAGGGAAAAGCACAAGAAAGCAAATAAATACGTAAACGAGCCCTTCCTCCAAAACAGTGACTTTCCATCCTCATCATGATGTACAAACAAATTCATACAAGGAGAGAAGATATATATTTCAGAAATTTTGTTTTTTTCTCAAAAGATAGTAGTGCCAGTGCTGAGGTGGAGTTTTTTTTGTTTTTTGTTTTGTTTTTTTTAAAAAAAGCTGGGGGACTGGGGACATTTTTTAAATTTATTATTAAATTTGTTTGCCGCCCATTTTAATGTTACTGTTAACATTATGCTCTGTTAACTGGGCCGCACAAGTGGCAGGTGAGTATGTCTGTGCATGCAGCGCCAATCACACAAGCAGCAGGAGCGCCTGCCAGTCATACAGAACCATTCCTTCTCTCCCTCTGCACTGGGCCACCAGGCCGTAAGGCTGGAGACCACTGCTGTAAAGTACATCACTATTTGCAATTCGGAATGGCACTCAATGAGTTGTTAATAGCTAAAGCAACTCCTTTCTCACTCTTGTTACTTGTCTTTATTTTGTGCACACCCAGTTCTAAATGATAGACCCATATAAAGGTACAAAGTTTGGGAACTTGTCCCAACAAATTATCCTCCTGTAGATTTTTCGTCCATATTGCAACACACGTCATGAGGTGACAAGTGACATGATTACAAT
>NW_015386918.1:346335-372024 GCF_001527695.2 Protobothrops mucrosquamatus | reverse complement strand
GTTTTGTAATTTTAGAACTATAATTAGGAGCAGGCACCTATATCTTCATCTACACAGTAGTTCTGTTTGGGATAGCGGAGGAGGAACAATAGCCAAAATCTTACCTTTTAAACTTCTTCTGATCCATGTTTTCCATTACAGCATGCCTACTGAGATTCTGTAATCACTTTCTTGTGATTAGAGATGAATATTCCCTCCCTGCCAGCCTTCTGGCAGATCTACTGTATTTTTACTTTTCTTCTTCCTGCATTCTGTAGCATTCTTCTTTCCCAGATATCTGTAATTATTTAACACATGTGTGATGATACATGCTGACTGTCTCATATCTTTAATACTTATTTTATGAGCACACATGGCATCATCTTCTCTGCACTGAAATATGGATTAAATTGCTTCAACTTTATTATACATAAAGGGAAGTGTTTGCTAAGTTTTGCTAACAGCTGATACAAAGCATTTACACATCCTTTTAGATCTTGTGTGATGGTTATGGCATCAATCAGTTGCACTACTATTAAATCAGTTGCTTATGATAGACTGCTTGGCATAGGTCATTGATGGCGAACCTTTTAGAGACTGAGTGCCCAAACTGCAACTCAAAACTCACTTATGCATCGTCGAGTGCCTGGTGGGTGTGGCCCATTGGCTTGGTATGGCCCATTGGGTGGGCGTGGCCCATTGGGTGGGCATGGCTGTGGTGGTAACGGCAGACTGAGTGGGACTAAAAAGTTCAATCAATCAATTCCAACTTTGCAAGACCTTTTTTTCCCCGCGAGAAGTTGAAATTGGCTGATTGAACCTTTTTTTGTTTTTGCACATGGTGGCAGAGGCCTAAAGTGAAAAAGTTTTATAAAACCCAGCTGAAGGCCTAGGACTGGGGTGACGGCGCGCGTGCCCACAGAGAGGGCTCTGAGTGCCGCCTCTGGCACCCATGCCATAGGTTCGCCACCACTGGCATAGGTGCTGAAACCCAACATGTTACTTTTGTTTCCTAAATTACTTAGTACTTTAAGTTTGGTATTAGATCTACAGAGTCCCGCATTCAGATCCATTTCCAGCCACTCTCACCAGGTGCTTTGGGGTTTGTCATTTTTTTCCATAGCCCAACCTACTTCAGAGGGTTGTCAATGTATGGGGGGAAAAGGAAAGTGTGCCATTTATGCACACTTCGAGGAAAAGTAAGATGCAAATCACATAATAAATATATAGATAAACTGCTTGCTCCAATGTTTAACATTAATAGTATTTTGCTTAAGGCAAACTACAGATCTTTAAACATAACTCTAGCCTGAGATTTAACTGAACAGTGAATTTTAACAGTCAACATAAAGGTGAAATTGTTGTAAATCAAGCAATTAAAGAATTGTTTTTAGGCTACCTACAGATAAGACACCTAGACCCCTTGCCAAGATCTCAACAGAAAAGTTCTTTGAGCCTAAGCGTAGTGTGACAGGGAATATAGAGGCCCTTTAAGAAGAAAAGAATGACCTCTGACATCATTCACTGTGACACATTGTTCCTTGTGAGAGAATTAGTCTGAAAGAACCCACCCATTAAAACTAACAAAAATATAAAGAGCATCTTCAGTTGTGTTTGCATATGTCCCATATGCATGTGTGTGAATGGAAATGTGAAGATGGATACATGCAAATTGGCATGGATCTATATTTGGTTCTGACATTCCCCATTGATATATGTAATGCTGAGAAGTGGAATGGAAGTCCTTAGGTGACTTTTCCCTCTCCTTAATGTGAGTTCTTCAGGAACTAATTAATAATATTGCATTCAGTAGGAGAGGGTGGTGGAAAACAGGTTATTATAAAACATGATTATGGATATTGTTTCTATGAAAATATATATGAACTTAAGTTGTTTACTTATTTATTTATTTTAGTCACAGTTCTTGTCCCAGGCAGGGATGTTTGTTCTAGAGAAAATATTTTCTTCTATCTCAGTATTTCTCAAATTTAGCAACTTTAAAATGTGCGGACTTCAACTCCCAGAATTTCCCAGCTGGGGGAGAAATTCATACATCTTAAAGTTGTCAAATTTGAGAAACACTACTCTGTCTTAACTATTATATTTCACAGTAGAATCAGAAAGAATATTGATGAGATAGAAATTATTTGATTTCAGGAAAGAAAGAAAATTGTGAAGCTGAAATATTGAATGGAAATTTGTTATACCAGTATTTATTTCATTAATGTTCATAAAGCTGTTCCACCAATGTAACAAATTATATACAGAAGTTGCAGAAATGAAGTGAGTAAAATGTAACACAGATTGAAAGAAACATCTATCAGTTGCATTTGTACTAGCCTAGTTGATGTGAGCAGAAGTGAGACATTAAGCCTTAATGAAAAATGACTTTAAATCACAGCAATTTTGCAGGCCCTTTTCATCTAGCTTGTGTCCTAGCCATTAACATGTCTGAAATAGTTCAAGATGAAAGAGCTCACATCAGTCTTGCTAACACATACACATGAACTATTTCCTTAACTTACAGAGTTGTAAAGGCAAGAAATACTATCTGTAAAGGTTGTGCAAAACTGTGGATGTTCTCCAAGAGATGTGGAAGCAATGGAAAATAGTATCTTTCTACAATGCCTCAAGGCAGCTGCCCCTTATCTTGCTCCTAACAACAACCACAGATTCTTTAAAGTTGTTGCGGATACCAAAAGCTCCTTCTGAGATCAAAGTGAAGCACTAGAACGGATGGACCCACCTTTTACTTAGCTATTTTAAATGGGACAATAAAAACATTACACAATCATGAGGTTTTGAATGTCTGGTTAGATTTTGCAATTTTGAATCTTCCATTACCTGGCTTTCCTGCCCTTTGATCACAAACTCTTCTTTCAGCGTAACTAGTGAAAAAGACGTGATCTGATCAGGAGAAGAACTTTTTCCTGTTACGTAAGCCTCATCTATTAAGTGAACTTTGGGAGGGTTGTGTTGGATGCAGGAAAGGATCCATGGAGCAGTTGCTTAAAAATAGAATAACNCTCTCTCTCTCTCTCTCTCTCTCTCTCTCTCTCTCTCTCTCTCTCTCTCTCTCTCTCTGTCTCTCTGTCTCTCTCTCTCTGTCTGTCTCTCTCTCTCTCTCTCTCTCTCTCTCTCTCTCATTGCTTCTCTCTAGTTCATCTCTGTCAAGAAGGCAAAGATTCAGGATGGTGTTTTTACTTCTAATTAAATCTGCATTCTGATCTGATGGTGTAGAACTAGAAAATGGTAAACAGATCTAAACCACCAAATGCTCTGAGCCAACTTTCAAAGATATTATCCTGTGTTTTAAGGAAAAGAGGTGAGGTTCCTATTTCTACTCTTAACAGAACTTGGATTTTTTTTTGGGGGTGGTGGTGGATACTTCAAATAGCTTACCATATAGTAGTTTTGAAATACCTTTTCTGATATTAACATCTCTATATTATGAAATAAGATCCTCAGGGCATAGATTAAGTTCCAAAAAGCTTTGGACATGATATGGAAAGGAATTCTCATGTATCTTTCAAAACTATAATACATAGGAGCTTGATAATTTAATATTCAACTTGGCCTTTTCAAAAACCAGGACTTGTAAAAAAAATTCTTAAATCAGCCCCAGAAGTATAATGAATTGTGCCTTTACAAATGCATCCAAGATCTTAAAATCTTAAAAAAAAAATAAAAATCCTGATAAGGTACAATAAAGACTATTTCATCATTCAAATTTTGGAGATTAGCTTTCATGACCACCCAAGGCTCTTTTCCAGGCCACACATCAAATGATCCTTGCTCATATTAGTGCAAACAAACAAATACAAGGAAATTGAATTCACTATTCTATTGATTTGATCTTTACAACATCAAGATGTTTGAAACAGGTAATAATTCCCTCTGTGATAGGGCCAATGTTTCCAGAATTTCCATAGATTGTGCTATTTTTTTTCTTTGCAAATGTGTGCTCTCCTTGTGGTAATCACATTTTGGGGGGGCTTAATGGGAAACTAAGAAGCAGTACAGAGTCTTTCTTTGGTTTATTCCCACTTACCATGTAAAAGATAGGTCCCCAACACACTTCCCATTTATGTCCTTTTAGGGACTTAATGGTTCTTTGTGCAAAGCCTAATAATGCTTTGTCAGGAAGCAAAACAGGGAAGTTTTCTTTCAGTTTAAGCTCAGGTGGGAGTGGAAGTGTCTGTGTGTGCATTTCAACTGTATTTATCCTCTATGAAGAGGGTGGTGGGGGTTTTTGTTTTTTGTTTTTTGGTGTTTCTTTTCCTCGGGTATAAACAACTGTGTGTGATTAATAGGTTTTTCAAGAAAAAACTTGCTTGGAGTGGGCAGCTACAAATGGGAACATTTCTCACAGGTGTCCTTTATACTTCTGGAGTGGGAGGAAGGCTGCCAGCCATAGGCTGGTGAAGGCACTCAAGCAGAATAGAGAGCTTTCGTGCCTCTGCAGATGGGGCTGTTGAGTAATTTCAATTTATCTGCTTTAAGGGGTGTTGTTTAAGCAGGTTAATGCAGTTCATCTTCTGGCTCAGGCTTAACATCATGCTAATGACTTTCAGCCAAGACAATGTGTTTCCTCAAAGCATTTGTGACCAGATTAGATGAATTGCAGCCTTGTTTTTCCCTCATTTTTGTCACTCTAGTATAACATGGTAGTTTAGCTTATTGAACCCTCAGGAGAAATTTACAATGCTGTCTAGTACAGGCCTGTAAACACAAGTGCCAGGCCTGTTCCTGCGGAAGCATCCAAAAATGCTCATTTTGATTGCGCCAGGATGTTGCTTGTGGCTACAGTGCCATTGGACAGCAGCCAGTGAGTTGGTCTCTTAAGCATGACTAGACTTTATAGGAATTATTAAAATGTTTTAGTGGAAGTTTAGAAGGGGAAAGGTCCCAATCTCTGATGTTCTAGAGATCTTTGAACCCTATGGAGCCAGAGTTACCATCGTAAGCAAATAACTATTGTTATCTTGTAATAAGGAAATAAACAGCTGTTTTCTGAGCAAAATGATACCAAGATCAATCACTCTTAACAGCAGAGATATCGATCAAATCTTCCTGTGCTATTGAAAAATTAGATGGATTCAACAATTTTGGAATAACACTAATATTTTTTTGAAATCTCTTCATGATACTCCTCTAATTTAGTAGGTGAAGGAACTGGCAAACTTTCTTGGGGAATTCCTTTTGATGAGATTTGATGAATGTGTGAGCCAAGAAGTCCAATATCAAATCTCTTTTAATAAGTAATTTTGCCATAGCCAAGTTAAATGTTCTTGCCTCAGTGATTTCATCTGCATCAATGGAATAATAATACTTTATTCCATTGATCCCACCAAAAATCAACGTTTTGCCAAGTTTAACATGTGTGGAACTCAACTCCCAGAATTCTGGAAGTTGAAGTCTACATATCTTAAATTTGCCATGGATTAGAAACACTGGTTTAAAAGGTTGGGAAGGGAATCAAATTGTGAAAATTTTGTTAATAACTCTTATTAATATGACTCCATTTGGTAGAAAAGTTTAAAAGTAGCCTAAGTTACTCAGTTCATTTTACCCTGACTGTGGTGCTAACAATCATCATGCTATGATGCTATGACTGCAATTTTGGGAAGGAGATTAATTCTTGTCAGCAGTGACTCCTCTTAAAAATGTAAGGTAATTCCTGAGGACTCCCAGTCCACAGCATTCCCCAATCTGTCAAGAAAGTTAGATTAAGTCTTGGCCTTTATAATCATAATATAAAGCACCTATCTTTCTTCTTCTTCTTCTCCCATCTTCTTGGGATTTCTGGAGCTCCCCAATATCTCATCAGAAACTGTACAAAAATAGTTTGGCTCCTGAAACCCTACTAATTCATTCAGTCTGAGCAAGACTCTTGTTAACTATATAGTCATACTCATACTGTTTCTTGGCAGCAATATGGAAGGACATTTTTTTTCAAATTGTAGATTAATTTACATCTAGGTGGTTTCCCAGTGGTTTCCCATCCAAATTCTAATAACTTCAGATAGCACTTAGCTTTTTCAGAATCAATTCTGGTCTTCTAGATCCTGACACTTGCTGTAGACCAGTGTGTCTTACCATTAACAACATGCTGGCTAGGGATTTCTGGGAGTTGAAGTTTACACACCTTAAAATTGCTGAGGCTGAAAAATACTGATTTAGCACTATAAAAATTAGTATTAGATTGTTGATTTTAAATAAACCTAACATAAACATTTACAAAGATTTAACTAATCTGAAGCAGTTTAACCTTAACTTTATGGACAAATACACAACATCTGATATTTTAAAACTTTATGTCTTAAAGACCCTGAACTTTAATTATGGCAAAAAGCTGTGCACAGAATTATGATCTATAAACAGTCTCCAAACTGAGTTAAATATAAAGCTTATTTTTTTAGACACAAAGTTATTTTTGACAGTTGCTTTAAACAAAGTAAAGTTAATTTTCTTAAAGTGATATAGAGTTGATAGTAAGATTCTCCATAGTTCAGGAAGATTTTGTGGGATTAAAAACCTGGTGGTTAATGTGAAATGTTAGCAGTAGGCTTTATCAAAGGAATTCATATTCTTTTCACAACCAGAAATATTAATAAAAAATGTCAATACTGACAGTGTAATGATAGATGGCATTTTCTCCTGTACTACTATATATTAGTCTCCTATCCATGACTATTTTGCAAAAATTAAATCCATTTACTTTTGACAATTAGCCCCCTTGGAATGAAAAGTGCATTCAAGGTTAACTTTCAGGTAATGTCAATGTAGATTTATTTTAAAATGTTATCTTCATTTAGAGTTGGCTGGTAGGTGGTTAGGATGTATGTGGTGAAAAGCCAACTGTAAACATGACTAAATGCATGTAGGAGTCATCTTCATTGCTATATTATTCTCTGCCATCATTTAGTTTTCAGGATATTGTCCAAAAATATTATTTTGTGACTTATTCAAATTGAGAAAAGTGGAGTTTTAATGGGAATGATAATCTATCTATCTATCTATCTATCTATCTATCTATCTATCTATCTATCTATCTATCTATCTATCTATCTATCTATCTATCTATCTATCTATCTATCTATCTATCTACCTACCTACCTACCTACCTACCTACCTACCTACCTACCTATCTACTTACCTACCTACCTACCTACATACCTACATACCTACATACATACATACATACATACATATCATTTTAGCATTCAGTTAAGCATGTGAAAAAGTGCAGTGGCATTTTGGAACAACTAACTGACAGGAAAGGAATTTTACTATTACTCAGCGGAAACATGAACATCCTAATGAAATGTGACAGTTGTGAGTTTTTTCAACATGGCCTCCATGAAAGGTCACAAAACATTTTCAACTCATTTTAACATTTCTTTCTTTCTTTCTTTCTTTATCTTATTTAAGTTATAGGCCACCCAGTTTCCAAATTAGGATTTATATAAAAATATAAAACTCAAAGAGAAAAGTATTTAAAACAAGGTCAAACAAAACAAAAAGGACAAAGGGTTCTCCACAACTACTCTGTTAACAAGGCCTTGGTGAACAACTAAGTATTCAATAGTTTCCTCAGTAACATACTGTAAGGGTGGGAACCACATGAATCTCTCAATGTTGCTGAATGATTCATGATGATGAATATTTCCTACTCTGACAG
The DNA here is from genome assembly GCF_001527695.2 of Protobothrops mucrosquamatus. Classification (NCBI taxonomy): domain Eukaryota; kingdom Metazoa; phylum Chordata; class Lepidosauria; order Squamata; family Viperidae; genus Protobothrops; species Protobothrops mucrosquamatus. The sequence goes on along the minus strand of NW_015386918.1, from coordinate 364,361 downwards.
GATACCAATTCTGAGACTTCAAATCCTTTTTGGCCTTGTTTGTGGATCTTAAAGCCTGATAAGATCTGTTCATACAAAGTTTAAACATCTGTCACTGTGGGTGTGAGCTACCTATGGTGAACTAAATGGTCCATGCTGTTCTACAGAGATAGAGAAGTGACACTGTTATCTGTATCTGACTAAAAGCATGACTCACCCTAGTTAATAATGTGTGCTTCCCACTAATTCACCTTGGGAGATAAATTTACTCATTCTAATTGACTTCTTTCCATCTCTTTTGTTGATGTTTCAATAACTCCTATCTTCTGGTAGCATTTTTGTTGCTATTTTTATGATTATTTTTATGATGACCTTTTTTGAATAAAGTGCTTTGAAATCCATTCTTGTATTTCTTTTTGATGAGTGTGTGAACCACATAAGCCTTTTATATTATTATTATTTATTTAAAATGTGTTTACTTTACATTTGTCATAGAAGCTTAGGACTATTAAAGTAAGAAAATATTCTATCCACAACATAGCAATAAATAAAAAAGACTAAATTGTAGAAGCCAATGGAAATAAAATATATTTTAATTTTTTCTACAGAAAGAACAGATTTTTTTGGATTTCCAAATGAAAAGAATTTTGTAATTATACAGAGCCTTATTAAAAGTACACATGTTGAGATATATCACATCTCAAGCTCTTCAGAATCATAGCAAGCTTGGGGACAAACTGGAAGCCAGTACAAATGCTTAAAAATGCTTAAAAATATGTAATTATAAGAATTTCAGATTATATATTAAGAAGCATGAAGTGACACTCAAGAGAAATTTTGGACATTTTTCAAAATATGGGGTCATGAAAATTTGACCCCAAATCACAAATAGTTAAGTCATTTCATTGGTATTTTATCCACAGACAGTATTTTTATAGCAAATTCCAATCCTACTTTGTCTGCCATTCTTCTTAAACAACTACATGAAACAATTGAAGAACAAATAGGTAATTTATGTTTGTTTCATGTTGGCAGATTTATAGATTTTCATTCCTCTATATTCTCTGACAGCACTGTCAGCTGAGTCTTATACAATATTTGCTCTAAATGTCAGTCATATGAGATTTTACTGAATTAGGAAGAACTGGTCATGTAGTATACAGAGCAAAATACAACTCTGGCATTAGAAATTTGTTGTTTTTAACTAAAGAATCCATGGTCATTGATCTCTTAATCATGCTACTAGCTAGTGGAATGGTTGGAATAAGGCTATGTCCCCAATTGGCTGAGGGAAGTTTTGGCAAGAGCGGATTGGAGGCATTGAAAAGACTTCCAGGATATAGATCCGCAGGAGCAGATCAAAACAAGCCTCAGAATAAAGAAGGAAAGAAGCCAAAAAAACCCCTCTTTCTGAAAGGGAATAAACTGAAGTCAATGTGAGTAGACTACTAGAAAATGTTTGTACTCCTTTCCAGTGACAGACTACCTCCTTACTCTTTTCTGATGGTCTTTAGTTTGCCTATCTAGCTTATTTATACTATCTTTATTATATTGTCTTCTATCTGACATTCTGCTGTTGCCACTGATTATCTTACCTTGCTTCCAGAACATCAATATTATGAGGGAAGAAGTTAGTTGTGAACTGCTGTCCTCATTTTCTAATGCTAAGGAGGTAATAGAAACCTGAATAGGTTCTTTTGGGATACATTAAGTGATGCAAGATAAAACTTAACCTAGACAGCATGAAGATGTTTTGGGTAGCAAGATGGTGGACTCTGAATGTGGGTTATATTTTCCCAAAGTCAGTAATGCTTAGAAGCTATTTTGAAGACAGCAGAGATGATACACATGGAGATGGTGGTGGTGCCTATTGCCAGAGAAGCTTTGTTGATGTTCAATGCATTGGTTGATTGACAGTGGAAGTTTTAAATCTCACTAGTATGTTTTGTGATTACATATAGGCTTGATTATTGTTTTTATGTGGCATTAAACTTTATTGTCTGGTCTATCTATAAGAGATGTGACGTTGGTACCACTGAATACAGGTCTTTTTTTCTTGATGGTTCAGAGTTTTTGAATAACTGCAAGAAAGGCAAGATACTGCTTTATCTTGCTGGACTTCAGAAAATGTTTAGAACTTTTTTTTCTTGTCTGTATATGATTAATTTTAGCACACTGTGTTTTAATTTTTCATTTGGTAGCTATTTGATCTGTTATGGGATAGATATATTTTATCTATATAAAGTAATGGATTTATTTTACAATTTGGTGATATATTTTTGTTTTTTAAATAGTAACCAACTTGTGAGAATTTTACTTTGAAAAGTGGGTAATAAATATATTAAGTTAAATGCAGGGGAGAATAGAAAAAATGCTGTATGGTTTTTGTCTTGGATTCATTCTAGGAAGAAGTGTAGATCCAAGTGCTTTTCATTAATGGAGAGTAGCACATGGTAAATCATTGTTCTGTCCACAAGATTACCAATGTTCTTGATTTGACATATTTATATGAAGATTAAATATTCTATACAATCAGTTTCACATTTTTCATGTAGAATATTTTTATATAATAAGATTCAAAGTTGACACTAAACAGCCACTTGATTGCTTCAACTTGCGATTCTTGAAAGACCTATTTAGTGCAAAAGCTTCTCTGGTTTTTCAAAATCCAAGTCATTACAGGTTTAAACAAGTCCTTCAAAGTACATGTGCTATACCTATTGATATATGAAGACTGATTGTCAGTGATTATTAAAAACTAGTTGACATTATCCAGTAGTACAAGAATTTAAGTGTTTTTATTATAGAAGCAGTGTCTGGGAAAGTGTTCCTATTGTCTTATTCAAGGACAATATTTGTAGTTCAGGGTTGAAAGGCAGGGACCTTGGTGCTCTCTGAGTTTGGTTGTTTTCTTGTAACAAAATAACAGAGTTGGAAGGGACCTTGGAAGTTTTCTAGTCCAACCACCTGCTAAAGCAGGAAACCCAATACCAGACAAATGGTTGTCGAATTTCTTCTTAAAAAGTTCCAGTGTTGGAGCATCCACAACTTCTGGAGGCAAGTTGTTCCACTGATTACTTGTTCTAACAATCAGGAATTTTATCCTTAATTCTAGGCTGCTTCTCTCCTTGATTAGTTTCCATTGTATATGTTTCATTATCCCAACTAGGTAACTTCGTCAATACTAGCAACTAATGCTAGTTTGAGTAATTAAATGTCTGCAAGAAAACAACCAAGCTCAGAGAGCACCAATGACCCGTCCTGTCTTATTCAACCCCTGACACTACAGAAGAAGGCTAAGCTTACTCAGAAAATATAATCAGAGTAGAGATGAAAACACAAAGTGTTTATTGTCTATGCAAATCAGTCTCTTTTGACAGTTATCCCATATAAAAGGCTTGTATACTGGAATTATTTCATATGGTATTCTTATTTCTCTGCCACACATACATATGTTCATAAAAATAATTGGTGGATTCGGTTTAGTTTTTCATTCCCATTTGTTTGGATAGATGATTAGTGTTTACTTTATAGTTTCCAATGGAGTGATTTGGCTGTTAACATACTTTTCTTACTCCAATGGTGGAGTCGATTTTCCCTGGGAGGTGGTGATGATTTTTGTTGTGGTTATCTCTACTGTTCCATCTAAAGGCATTTAGGCTAGCATAAAAAATGGAACAACCACCCAAAATAAAAAATAATTAAAAATTGCTATAATTTATTTAATCTGATAAAGCCTGGCTAATTAAGACAGTATTCATAAAAGCAGAAAAGGAGAAATCCTGAAGAAACATCTGGCCAGAGGCTCTTGGAGTGGGTGTCTCTAATAAAGTTAATCAAACAAGCAAGTAAACAAACAAACAAAACCATGTATCATAGTCAATGTAAAGTTTAAATGCCTGTTGCCATGGCTCATCCACCCATAGGATGAACCTTTTCGTAGAGCACTGAACACTGGCGTAGATCAGTCAGAATGATATGAGATGGCCGATGTTATTTAATTTATTATAATATTTAAAATATTATAATATTTCTGCCTTCAGTGCCAGAATGACTTGACTGGTCTTCAATTATGTTTACTATATCTCTGTAGCAGCAACTTGTTATGAGATAGCCCTACGAGTGATTCCAGCACTGTCCTAATTATTGCTAAGTTTGTTAAATCTATTGAAAGAATTACATAATGACTTAAACATCGTATGTTGCATAGGTTTTCTGAATATTTATTTATTATTAAATTTATATGCTGCCCATCTCTCCAATAAGGTGATTTTTGTATACAGGTAATGTGAATATGCATAGATAACACTTTCATTAGGAAATGACTATGTGCATAGGGGTTCTGAAAAAACCTTAAAGCAGCTGCACAGATCATTCTGGAAGGCACGGATGCCTCAGTGTTTCAAGTAGTGCCATTTTGATCTTATCCATAAATACTCAGGCTGGATTAACAAAGCCTAAATTCTCTGCGTATCTTTTTTAATGTGGTGGCCCACCAAATTGGGAACCAGCTGTATGTAGCATGGGGTTGAAATAGTGAATGGAAACATTTTGACTGCTTTTCATCCCTCCTAAACCACAATCAAGGAAACTCAGTTGGGTCTCTTTAATAATAGGGTGATTTTATAATTAGCAGGCTCTGCTTGGGTGGTCACTAAAAATTGTGCTAACATATAAGTCAGCACTGTTAACTAAATAATGTATAATCTGCATATGTGCATCTGTGTCTGCTATTGTCACCCTTTCCCCTAAAGTGTCTTTTTATAGATTTGCACAACTCAAACACCTGTTATTTAAATGTTCATTTCGAAAATTGTTTTCTTTATTGGATCTGTTTCATCAACAGAATTATGCATGGCAGATAGATACAAATATATCATTGTAGATCTGTCTTCAATGCCTGTTACATAAGTAGACTTCCCTTATTAAATTATATTTAGCATTGGCTTCTTACAGATTTTTTTTTTGTCTCTGTTTATAAAAGCTTTTTTTCAATGAACTCTTAAGTAAAGAACTTTCAAATGATAACCACATGTGTTGATAGAGAACCAACATCTTTGACTCTATTTAGATACAATGTAGAAAAGGCAGAGAGAAAGCCACTTTGAATTTTAGTAGAATATTGTAATGAAGAAGTGAGAAATTTAAATGCTTTGAATGATGGGGGATGTGCCTAAACATGATAATCAGTAAATGTAAGAGAATATGCCTCATTCTTTTGTCTTTCTCTTCATTAAAATCAGTTAAAAATATTTGTTGAAAGCTTTTAAAACATAGAAATGGGAAATTACTTAAGCTGCTGAAAAGGCTAGATGAGGAATCTGATGTTGAACAGTATGCATATAATAAAAACATTTTGCTGTATTTGTTAACTACATTTGTAAAATATTCAACAGAGACATATTTGAGGTCAACATTTCATATTAACATCCCTACCCATAATTAACACATTGAAAAAACATGAATCTAATATTAAAAATAAACTGCATTGGCAATGAAACTAAGGTACTGTGTTTTTTTTTCTCTTTGAAAAGACTGAAGTCTTCTAGATGTCTACAGAGATTCTCAGTCTTCCAGGTCATAGTTATCCCAAAGATGCTTTTTCACGAGGCAACTTGACTTTCTTGTTTTTCTTTGTTTGAAGACGTTCTCTTCTCATCCAAGAAGCTTCTTCAGCTCTGACTGGATGGTGGGAAATGGTAAGATTTATACTCCTTGCAGACAGCTAGTCATTTGCATTCTTTTAGCGAGTCATTAGTGTTACCTGGAGGCTTATCTGTGTCTTCTGGGTCACTTGAGTAGTGCAAATTTGTCTGGAACCTTCTTGGAACTGTTGAAAGGACTGTGTTGTCTTCTAGCCAGGTATAATAATATGTGAAGTTAATATTTTAAGTAACTCAGGTAAGTTAAAGTAAAGTAAATCGTTCAGTAAATGAATTCTCTATGTAATAGCTTTTTAGAAAAGTAACAGAAGCATAGCAGAGAGCCTGGCATCTACATGGAACTTTATAATGATATGGCACAATGAGATCATGCACAGGGCACCTTGCTGCTTGCTATGCAGTACTATGCCATCTGATGGAGTGACAGTCCAATGGTTCCTCTGCCACTCTGCCCTTTAATTTGTGACCTCTCTGTGCTAAACAAGAAGATTTACTTCATATTTTAAGTATTCAAGCAAAGTATCAGCATGAGTAGCAAGACTTGCTCAAGGTACCAGAAACTTCAGTAAAACTTCAGTAAAAGTTTATAATTTTAAGAATTACATATCCATCATTTATACTCAATTTCATTTTAAATTCAGTTTTACAATGTTCAAAACCATAAACTCTTTTGTCTGTTTTAAACCTTTCTAATAATTCTAAATAAGAAACCTATTACAGCCATATCCCTCTTCCACCAGTTCTTTTCTTGATATAATTTTGTATATCCTTTGACAAAATTCTAGTATCTCATGTTAGTTTTGTTTGTGTACTATTTCTCATCAATAAAATGCTTCTTCGGCTTAGAACCACAAAGTATTTTCAAGCACAAACTGGGTTTGTATCTATTCCTTATTCTCAAGAGATTGTGAATAATATTCAAGATACGTTGCCAAGAACATACTTAGTCTTCTGTTTCTGTGGTTTGTTGCACAATCAGCCAGATATTCAGACTGGATTTGGCATTTTTGTCCATCTATCAAGTCCTTCCCAAGGAACTGGGACAGGCAGATGTTGTTGTTTTGTAGTGTTAGAGGTATCATCACAAAATGTAAGCTGTTCAGAATAAAGCTGCCTTTTGCAATTGACTGATAGTGAATTTGTCAATAATGATGGTGTTCAAGTGATGCTCCAGTTGTTTTGGGATTGCACCCAAGGCCCCTATTACTATGGGTATCACCTTTGCTTGTTTTTGCCACAGTCGTTCTATTTCTATTTGCAGGCCTTTGTATTTTGTTATCTTCTCCAGTTCTTTCTCTTCTATTCTGCTGTCTCCAGATACTGTCATGTCCACTATCCAGTCTTTCTTATTGACAATTGTTAAGTCTGGAATGTTATGTAGCAAATGCCTGTCTGTTTGGATTCTAAAGTCCCAGAACTCTTTAGCTTCTTCATTTTCTATTACTTTCTCTATTTTATCATTCTACCAGTTCTTGCTTATCATTATTTGATTAAGACTGATACTTAATGATAATTTCCCACTGAATTTATGAAAGCCAGTTCCTCAGCTTGGTCCCTCCAGATGTACTGGAACTACAACATCCAATTTCCTAGCCAAGATTTGGAGACCCCAGTGTACATTAAACTACCGTCTTCACCAAAATTGTTCCTGCTTACATTTTGATTCTGTTGTCTTACATCTTTATCATAATAACATTTTGAAATATTATTTCCACTTATTTGTGCTTGGAAAGTGGTGATTTTTTCTGCAAAGATAACCTAACAAAAACAAAAACTATAAATAAAAGTGTGTGTGTGTGTGTGTGTGTGTGTGTGTGTGTGTGTGTTTGGGGGAAAGATGACCATATGTTTAAGGCATATTGCCATGTTATCCAGACATAGGAGCAGTTACTTAAGAGTCCAAAAGTGTCATATTTAGACAATAACCCACTTGGTTTCAGAAGTCTCCAATAGTATGGATTTTCTCTGCAGTTACTGATGATGGACCCAGCTGTCCCTATTAGTATGATTCGGTCTCCTGGATACTGTTACTGGTATCCAATTTGCTCAAGGCAGAAATAATATATTTTTTTGTACAATTGAAGTTCTTGCATCCCCTGTGCCTTTCTTTGCTAGTCAAAGAAACTCTTTAGAAACAAAGGATTTTGTTTTCTTAAAAATGTTATTTCTATTCTCTCTCTAGAAACCTCTAAAATACTCTGAATATCCCATATTTGACATTTCAGCTAGGCTGGGAGAATAGATTTACAGGATTGGATCTAGATATACTTGTACTTACAGGAGTTATACCGAGAGACATGAGAGGAGTTAACCATAACTAAAATAAAACTGATGTATTAAAATGATATTTTCAATAGGTTGTGACAAAATGTATTATATCCAGGTGGATTTACTTTTCTTCTAAACCATTAGTCAGCTCAGACTATTGACATCTTTTTTTCATTCATCTGCTAGCATTCAATCATCACCACTCTTCTAAAAACATTATTTGTGTTGTGACTTAACATTTTAAATTTCTAAGAGTTTAAATGTATTTAATGTAGTAATGAATCATTGTAATTAGATCTACTCTTTTAATCACAGATACAAAATAGTACTTCTTGTCCCTGAAGAAGCTTCTGACTGACATGATGAGTATATAGCAATGAACTGATCTTTTTGTGAAATTACATGCTCATCCACTCTTCAGTTGTCTTTATTATTCTAAAATGATCTTCTTAGTTCCCCATTATTTTTATGAATATTAAGGGAAACATAAAAATCTTAAATTATATTATCCAAGGAACTAGGATGGTAGCTTGCTGTGAATATGGCAATACACTATAGAGATAATGTTCTTGGCAGAGAGAAGACAAAAACATAGAATATATTATTTCTCTGATAATAACAAGATTATAAAATGAATTAGAAATATAATTTTTTATGAGTGAAGACAAATATACTTGTACCAAAATAATGTTGTAGGATCCAATCTGGGTTGGTCATCAGGACCAGAAGTTTAGTCTTATGAGTTTTCAGACTCATGCTGGAGCCCATTCTCCGGGAACTTCTCTCTACTGAAATTTGTCCTTTGGGCTATTCTATGCATAATATTTATGTGGTTGGGTGTGGCTTTTTATTGGTTGATTGGGGTGTTGATGACTGCCTATTAAATTGTTGACTGTTGTTTCCTTGTGCTGCCATGTCTTGGCTCCTAAGTATAAGTATAAGCTGGTGGTAAATCAGTATTTCTGACTGACAAGGGGCCTGTTTCCCAGGCTTCAATCAATGAGTTCGGGTCTGTTTGTCTGACTGCTCGCTTGTGTTCTTGCAATCTGGTGGTTACCTTTTCCCCCATCGGTCCTACATAGTCACAGGCACAATGACCAGAACTCATTGGTAGCCTTACATTGCAATGAACAAGGACATACATTCAATTTTGCAGCTACTAAAATTGTTGGCCGAACAGGTGCAAAAATATCCAGGGAAATGATTGAAGCCTGGGAAATGGACCCTTTGTGAGTCAACAGGAGTGCTGATTTACCATCAGCTTATCAGGTACTTAGGAGCCGAGGACTTGGCAGCACAAGGAAACAATAGCCAACAACTTAATAACTGGCCACCAATATTCCAATCAACAACCAAAAAGCCACACACAACCAGGCCCCACATAAATGCTATGCATAGAGTAGCCCAAAGCACACATTCTAGTGAGAGAGAAGTTCACTGAGGATAGGGTCCAGCACAAGTCTGAAAGCTTGTAAGAATAAACTTCTGGTCCTAGTGACTGACCCACATTGGATCCTGAATATAATTTTTGTTCTTTAAAGTAAAGTAGGTAATTTTTTCCTTACTAAATTTCTTTCCTACTAAAGAAATATATTTCATCTAGAACTCAACAAATGTTTGCTGTATCAACCAAAGAAAAATTAGGAACTGATTTTTGGGGGTAAATTAACCAAGATCTTGCCTTAAAACATTCATTTGAGCACAACCGAATTTGTCATTTCTTTGCAATTGGCCTTCCTTTCCCGGTGAAAAATAATCTTGTTTTGATTTATGTATTTAATATTTCACGCTGAAAATGCAAAACTATGGTAGTTGTTTTATAGTGCCTGGAACAATTTATTATATTTATTATTGGGCTTTATAAAACTATAAATCAACAATATTGAAAATTAAATGTAGTTGGTGGTTAGATGTGGTTAGACTATAAGGGACAATTGAGGTATAGTAATGTTTTACAAATGGCTTCTGAAGATATGATAAGAAAATGAATTATTCATGTAAGACCCTAGATATTACTTCAATTTAATCAAATTAATAAAACAATTTTGTTTCAAGACCTATTAGCACTCAGCAGGAGCTTAGTAACAAGATACATTTATGGTTCGTTTCAGAGTTGGGTTTTTTCTTTTGGTTTAGTTGTTGTAAAAAAAAATTCAAAAGTTGTGCTCATGTGTGCATGTGTGGATCACAACTTTTATGACAGGCTTGATACATTTGAAGGTTGTTTATTATATTATAATAGCACAGTAATTTTGTATATAGAGAAATATTTAATATGCATAAATCTTGTACCAAGCCAGGCCACATTCTGTCTAAATATGTGTTGGGATTCTGTGGTGCACAGAAAAATAAATGGTGGAATCATAATCCAAAGTAGGTATTTTTTTGGGTACATTAAGTTCAGATCAGGATAATAAAGAAAATCCAAGAAAATCTTTAAAAGCTTTAATTTATATGCTTTCAAGAGATGCTGGACTGCATAATGACTAGATAGGCAATGCGACATGGAGAAAACATGGGTGTAATTCCCATACAAACCAAAGGTTCACTGAGTGACTTTAGGCTAGTAAGAGTTCTTAAGTATAATCCATCTCCTGGCTTGAAAGGGGGAATGAATTATCTTGGCCACCCTAAAGTCTTTACAAGAAGAATGAGGAGAGAAAAATGTGATAAATATAATAATACTGTAAGTCCATATTGTATAGGTGACTGCACAAGCAGAGATGAAACAGTGCACATTTATATTAAATCAATATTCTGGTCAATATTTTGTTTTTGAACGGATGTCCTGCATTATATATTATACTGACCTGTTTTATAACCAACAGCATTCATAATGAGAATATGTCAAATGATCAAAGCCATGTGATTTCCTTCTTCTTTTAGATCAGGCATGTCAAACTGCCAGCCCATGGGTCAGATGCGTCACACTGAAACAATGGGCAATGAGGAAAATGTCATGATATGTCATGCTAGTCACGTGATGTTGCAAGTTTGACATGCCTGTTTTAGATGATGCAATGCTTTTATGTTCTACTGTAGTTTAATTCCACTTTCCATCCCATTTGAATTCAGCTAATACCACAGTATTCTCTCATTCTTAGGATTTTCTATGCAAGTTCAATTAAATGAAAATGCAATTAATGAAAATACGCTAAACAAGTTGAGAAACTGATCCCTCCATGGGAAAACGTTTTAACTTTGTTATAGCAAAAAGGCCTGATTGGTTTTTTGTGAAGTTTCATTTCTGCAGGATCCAATCTGGGTCGGTTACTGGGACCAGAGGTTTAGTCTCACAAGCAGAGTGTGGCTAACCCAGATTGGATCCTTTTTTCTGATATATTTTGGCAGCTTTAGTATGGTTGGGTGGTTAAGGTTAGGGCTGGCATATTTGGGTGGTCAACCATCTAAGTACTACCTAGTAATGCTAAGTTAAATTCCTGGAAATGAGAAAACAGGATTTGACAGCCATAGTTCCTTCCAAGAATCAAATTTTTACTGCTAACAGAGTGTATCCTAAACTGTACATTTCATTTAGATGCTCTGCCTGTATTTGCTCTACTAAGTGGAGCCATAAAGTTATGGTTTTTGATTTGGGCTCTTGACTTATATTTTACAATGTAGAGATAGGCTGTTTTAAACCTTTGCTTTATACCCGGAACATCTGCGGAGTCTTTTGTGCTCTCTGACCTTGGTTGGTTGCTTGCAAACATTTCATTACCCAATTAGGTAATATTAGCAAAGATGCCATTAGCATCATTAGCAATGATGATGATTAGCAATGATGACTGTGATCATTTATGATCGATATTATTTGTGATTTTTTTATCATTTGATCATCATCATTGCTCATTTATAAATCTTGTTACCTAGTGAGGTAATGAAACGTCTGCAAGAAAATAACCAGGCTCAGAGAGCACAAAGGATTCTACAACTTAACCCTGAGCTGCAGATATTCTCTTACATTGGGCACGACATATCATCATCATCATCATCATCATCATCATCATCATCATCATCATCATCATCATCATCATCATCATCATCCAGTGGATGAGCAATACAAATCTACAGTCTCTGCGGAGTTGAGTTGAAGTGAGATGGGCAGCAATAAAAAATAATAAAATAAAATAAAATATAAAATAAAATAAATAAAATAATAAAATAAAATAAAATAAAATAAAATGGAAGCCCAGGCTAAGTGGATGTTAAGTGGTATTTAGAGTTAAAGAAAGATTGGAGACTAGATTCTATTCCACCAGCAATCATAAAAGCTCATTAGGTAACTTTGGCAAGTCACTTTCTTTCAGTCCAACCTGCCTAACAGGGTTGTTATGGGGAATAATAGAAAAAGGAAATGCAATGTATGTCATCCTGAACTCTTTAAAGGCATGAAGTAAATATAAAGAAATATATAATGGGATATATGAGTGTGTTAACATATTTTAAAATTAAATGTTCTTTGTTATTCCTTAATTAAATGACTGCAGTTTTACTAAAGGATAATCATATGTAATAAAACTTTGGCTTTTTCACCAGACATCTTGCAAAATTGGGGCCAAAGTGGCCAAATTCAATGTGAAAAATTTAATATGGAAATCTGGTAGTTTAGTGATCTGCTATTTTAACCATTTTCATTTTTGTAACCACACAGGGACTATCTGGAGTACCCTTATACTTGTTTTGGCTACTTCAAAATGGTTTTCATTGTTTCTATTGATATTCTAAGAATATCAAATACAGTATTCTAAAATGTTCTTAACCACCCTTCCAACTATCAGACTTTTGAGGTAGACCAGACTTGAACACCAAATTTATAACTACTAAAACTATTTTTATTATAGTATTAAAGTAATGGAATAATTCAAATCTGAATGATGCTCCTCCTTCTGCTTTTAACCCAAAGAGAACTAAAGAGAACCAACGTGAAACATTTTCTCAAATTACATTCCTGGTTTTGACTCAGATAACTCTTATCTGACCATTTTCTTGGCTGTGGCTCTTCCTCCTGTTCATCAAGATTACTCTCACAGCCCATTCACCAACATGTATGCAAATTTTTAGAGGGTCAATTTTTCAAATATTGAACACACAATAAGAAAACTAGGTAATACAGTTAACTTCATGAAGAAAAAAATTAGCATATTGTGTGAATATGGAACCAGAATGATGCTGTAAGTTACTACCTTTCCTATCAAGCCATTTTATACAAATGAAAGACCTCGAGGTGCCTCACTTGTGGGGTACCGCAGGGGTCGGTCCTCTCGCCTCTCCTGTTCAACATCTATATGAAGCCACTGGGTGAGATCATCCGTGGTTTCGGGGTGGAGTTTCATCAGTACGCAGATGACACCCAGTTGTATATCTCCACCCCGGACCACCCCAACGATGCTGTGGAAGTGATGTCCCGGTGCCTGGAGGCCGTGCGAGTCTGGATGGGGAGGACAGGCTTCGACTCAACCCATCCAAGATCGAGTGACTGTGGTTTCCGGCGTCACGACATAGCCAGTTGGCTCCATCCCTGGCTATCGGGGGCGAGTCATTAGCCCCCGCGGAGAGGGCCTGCAACCTGGGCGTCCTCCTGGATACTCGGCTGTCTTTAGATGACCATATGACAGCCGTGGCCAGGGGGGCTTTTCATCAGGTTCGCCTGATATGCCAGTTGCGCCCCTTTCTGGATCGTGACACTCTACGCATGGTCACTCAAGCCCTCGTTGTTTCCCGCCTGGACTATTGCAATGCTCTCTACATGGGGCTCCCCTTGAGGTGCACCTGGAGGCTCCAGCTAGTTCAGAATGCAGCCACGCGGGGGATCCTGGGGGCCTCTAGATGCTCCCATGTAACACCTCTCTGCGCGAGCTGCACTGGCTGCCTGTGGCCTTCCGGGTGCGCTTCAAGGTGTTAGTAACAACCTTTAAAGCGCTCAGTGGCAATGGACCTAGGTATTTGCAAGACCGCCTCCTACCAAACACCTCCCTTCGACTAGTCCGCTCCCACAGAGAGGGCCTCCTTAGGGTGCCGTCGGCCAGACAATGCCGGCTGGCGACCCCCAGGGGGAGAGCCTTCTCTGTGGCAGCTCCTGCCCTCTGGAATGACCTACCCCCCGACCTACGTACAGTTGCGGACCTGCGCCTTTTTCGCCGAGCCCTGAAGGCCCATCTATTCCGTGCAGCCGGCCTGGCGTAGTTTGATTATGTTTTAGTGGGGGTTTTGTATGGGGTACTTTTAGAGCAGGCCTGTTATTTAATTTGATTTTAGAACAGAAACTTGTGTATATTTATCATGGTTTTTATTATCGCCTGTTCACCGCCTTGAGTCCCGTAAGGGAGATAGGGCGGTATATAAATTCAATAAATAATAATAATAATAACTCTGCCAAATCATCCTTCAAGAATAAAAAGATGTGTGTGTGTATGTATATAAGTATGTATGTATGTATGTATATATATATATATAGATAGATAGATATAGATATATAGATAGATATAGATATATAGATAGATGTAGATATAGATATATAGATATAGATATATAGATATATAGATATAGATATAGATGTATATAGATATATAGATATATAGATATATTGAATGCTTTAAAAATTAACTCTCAGAACTATCAAAGATGTATATATTGAATGCTTTGAAAATGAACTCTCAGAACTATCAAGTCCTGACAGGAAAAAATTATTTCAAATCCTGATTGGTTGTGTTGCCCAAAGTATTCATACGGTGTCCTTCATCCTTAAGACAGAAGGAACAGTGATGTAATAAAGCCTTGCCAGTGTTTAAATTAAGGACTCATGGTGTGGTGTCTGTCCAGACAGAGTGGGGGAAGGTGTGAGGAGGGTGGAGAGCTTTGAGTCCTTCAAAGCAGGAAGCAACACAGATCTTACGTCCCACAGAATCCCTGAAAACTATTTTTGATGGTTCCCAAGAGAATGCAGTTGGTCTGATGAGATTCTTTTAAATAGATATGCAGCAATAAAGAAATAACTTGATCAACTTACAGTGTCATTCAAATTCCTTATCTCTGACAGAAGGAGTTCAGGCTGGATTGTAGAAAATGGGTGGCTGGAGATACCAAGTAGATCTTTTTCAGTGCCTGATTCTATTGTGTGTAAACAGAGCTCAAAGAATATCATAGAATCTTATAGGCTGACAAATACAACATTGCATAAAAGATTGTAGGCTATATGTCACTTCCTCAAATGCATGAAATGTTAATCTCACAGCAAAGGCACCTCCATTCACCAACATGCACACATGCAAAAATCATGCTTTGGAGGTACATACATATTCATTATATTTCCATTTGTTTGATGTCAAAGCCACAAATAGTTATGCTGTAATTGGATACAAATAGTTTTACAATGAAGCCATATTTGAGAATCCCACAATTCAATCACCCAAGATAACACAGGAAAATAAATTCCCCAAACTCTTTGGAAAATAAGGTACTCCATTCATTTACACTTCCTTTCCTCAAAGTTATCAGGGTTGCCCCTAGATGTGAGGCTTGTGAAGTAGATATGTTTGGGTATGAGGGACGTTGGAACCAGAGGAAAAGAGGGAACTTTTCTGTTTGGTGTTCATTGCAATTCATGGCATGTTTAGGAAGGTGTAAGCATTAGTGCCCTGGAGATCATTTGCTTTCATAAGCTTTAAACCAGAGCTAAAGAAGTTTCATGTCTTGATTCCTTTCCAACCGCTCTCTCTCTCTCTCTTTCCCGCCTCCCCTTGTCTCAGCAAGGCACAGAGAAGCAAGCTGAGACATACTGATTGCCAGTAGAATCCTCCAACAAAAATTACCCTGTCTGATTCACTTAAACTAGGAGAGAAGAGAGAAGTTCTGCCAGTTCTCACCCATTGTGCTGAACCATGCTGGAGGCTCCGGAGTGTTCAAGTTGAGGATGCAGTTTCTTTTCTTAATCAGTGTTTACGGATAGGCTATAATTAATGTGACCCTTGACTTTATACATTTTGTATAATGCCTTGTGAAATTTTGATTCTTTGATGTGTCATACTGAAGAATAAAGGACATATACAACACACACACACACACACACACATGCACACAAATAAATACATGTCTCTGTGGATAGAAAAGCAGCAGAACATAGGAGGAGGAGAAAGAAAGAAAGAGAAAGAAAAAGAAAGAGAAACAAGGAAGGAAGGAAGGAAGGAAGGAAGGAAGGAAGGAAGGAAGGAAGGAAGGAAGGAAGGAAGGAAGGAAGGAAGGAAAGATTATACAAAAAGTGGAAGTGAAATTGCCACTTGATTGTGATAGATAAAAGAATAATAATAATCAAATATTCAGTTTAATTTATGAAAAACACAGAATGCTATCTTTATTCATATGTTTTTTCAAAGTTGGATTTGGAATAGTGACATCTAGATTCAAATTCTACCTCAGCTATTAACATCACATTTTTGAAAGAGTAGTTCCATTTCAAAAACCTGCCTGGAAATATCTGAGGTCCCAAATAGCTAAAGTTAATAAATTTGTTCTGAATAGTTTCATGCTTTTTCTCCTGGATGCCATTTTGACATTTTTATATCCCTGTTCTTAGGTTTTTTTCTGAGCATGCTCATTTGATACCTATTTTATCAATATAGGGTTTATCTTCCTTCTGTTGCTGGAAGCATTTTTCTTTAACAGCCTACTAATGGGGCTACCTGATAATATAAATTAGCAATGTTTGCCAATTGCCTTCCAGGTATAGTTTAGGTTGACTATTCTCTTTGCATCCAGGACCTTGGGGGGTTATTATTTTCTTGAGTGATGGCAAGGAACAGAATAGAGACATTTATAAGTGAACCAAAGTATATTTGGTAATGTTCTGATACAATCAAATAATAGACAAATTATAATTGTGACTTCACTGATTATATTTTGTTTACAGATTACAAGCCAATTGTTTAAACAGGCAGAGGTGAAGAATTTTTATCTTTTCACTCAGAAACTGTTGCAAATTTGGGAATGCAATTAGAATAGTCTGATTCAGGTATATGTTTAATTCTGTTTCTGAAAATAAAAATCCTATGTCACTTAGTCCATTTGTACTTAGATATGACTACGGTAGGTTGCATAGAAAATGCAAGAGAAATAATAATAATAATAATAATAATAATAATAATAATAATAATAATAATAATAATAATAATAATAATAATAATAAAGTTGGAAGGGACCTTGGAGGTCATCTAGTCCAACCCCCTGCTCAGGCAGGAACCCTACACCATTTCAGACAAATGGCTGTCCAGTCTCTTCTTAAAAACTTCCAGTGTTGGAGCATTCACTGCTTCTGGAGGCAGGTTGTTCCATTGGTTAATTGTTCTAACTGTCAGAAAGTTTCTCCTTAGTTCTAAGTTGCTTCTCTCCTTGATTAGTTTCCACCCGTTGCTTCTCGTCCTGCCTTCAGGCGCCTTGGAGAATAGCTTGACTCCCTCTTCTTTCTGGCAGCCCCTGAGATATTGGAACACTGCTATCATGTCCCCCTGTACAGACAATCTGTAGGGAAAAGACCCCTTTCATACTATTCTGTGCATGTGTGTGTATGTGTATATCTTTGTATGCAGAAAGACAGAATACATTGGTGTAGAAGAATTTGGTACATCTTATCTGTATGGTACTTGAGAAAAAGCTGCTGTGAATCTATCAGAAACTTTTTTTTTTGAGTCAGCATGTAGAAAAGCAGTTTTTCAGCTCATGTCCTTGCATACTTCTGAATCAACATATAGGGGAATAGACATGTATCTGAGGGCCTTGTTTATTCTGGAAGAAGCGCTGCCTACATTAATTTTGGATCTATCAAAATTGAATGTGGTCCTTAAAGTTCCTCCTAGAACTGAGCTGTAAAATATTCTCCACTCTGAGGCAAACGTGATTAAGTACGTGTGTGTGTGTGTATACGGTATATATATATATAAAGATTACCTGCTTGTTTTACTACTTTCTTCAGCTCGATAGGAATTTAACACACAAAGTATTTGCATTAGAAAAGAGGCTTTAAATTGATTGGTATGTGTGGATTTTGTTTTGTTTACTGCCTAGAATGCATGAAGGAAGGAGGCCAGCAGCTGGTGGATTTGCAGAACTGAAATAGTCTTACAA
>NW_015386918.1:343539-346143 GCF_001527695.2 Protobothrops mucrosquamatus | reverse complement strand
TATATATATATATAAAGATTACCTGCTTGTTTTACTACTTTCTTCAGCTCGATAGGAATTTAACACACAAAGTATTTGCATTAGAAAAGAGGCTTTAAATTGATTGGTATGTGTGGATTTTGT
The DNA here is from genome assembly GCF_001527695.2 of Protobothrops mucrosquamatus. NCBI lineage: Eukaryota > Metazoa > Chordata > Lepidosauria > Squamata > Viperidae > Protobothrops > Protobothrops mucrosquamatus. Next base: position 346,020 of record NW_015386918.1, on the reverse strand, counting down.
TTTGTTTACTGCCTAGAATGCATGAAGGAAGGAGGCCAGCAGCTGGTGGATTTGCAGAACTGAAATAGTCTTACAATTATGGATGACTTAAGCAAAGGCTGAATCTCCAGTGTTGAAAGGATGCCTGTTATTTAAAGATCTTGAATATTAAATTCCCCACATTTAAAACTCTGTTAAATGAAAGGGGGAAAAAAAACCTATCTCCAGTGGAAATCAATAAGCCCAGGAGTTTTGTGTCTTTTCTCCCTAAACAACTTGGAACAAAAGTTGCTCGGTTTGTTCCATTTATTGTAATGGGGTGCTAATGGCTTCAAAGGCGAGCCATGACCATTTAAATGCAAACACTATTAATCAAGCAGCTAAAATACAAACAGTCAGCTTGAGGTTCCGCAATTTAATTGCATGGGGCAGTTGGGTCTAATTTGAGGCTGGAAGAGAAATAATTAAATAAGCAAAGCAGTTGAAAAGGCAAGGGATGAAAAATCTCAGCAGAAAGTAAACAGAATAAATTAGGAAGACTAAAAGATGGGGATAGAGAAAGAGCTAGAGACTTCCGGAGGTTTTAAAAGTGTGCTTCTTTCACAATCACAAATTAGTCTGCATGAAATGTTTAGCACAAACTTGGAAAAGTTAATTTTATAAAATTTGGTGTCATTTGCCCATTGAATACAAAGGTATTTTTTAAAATCAGTTTCCATACTTAAATTAAGAGGAATATTTAGAACAGACTCATTTGTAGCTTCTTTTGGAATTAACAGTTAGAAAGAGTTATTGTCTTTTATGCTAATATCACCTCTTCTGAAACTGAGACAATGCTTACACAAGAATACACAAGGATATTTTTATTATTACAATTAGATTTTTATCATATCACATATGACTAAAGATGACACAAGGGTTATTAAGATTAATATGGAAAGGGTTATTAATTTAATTTTCCCTTATCTTTAGATTCCTACCTTTCTTTCTTTCTTCTGGGATTACACTAAATCAGTGTTTCCAACCTTAGCTATTTTAAGATTGTGGACCAGAGTACCTCAGCCAGCAATGAGGCTGAGAAATGGCTCAGAAGGGAATGGGAATGGGAAACACTGGACTAATAATTGATATACACCTGTCCCTGAAACCTTGATATTCAACATTCCTCTACATCAGGGGTGTCAAACTGCTGGCCCGTGGGCCGGTTGCATAATTTGGAGGCTGCGCCCACCCCAGCTCCGGCAATGCAAAAAAAGTTGTGATACGTTGCAACACGTCATGTGACAAGGCGAGTTTGACACCAGTGCTCTACATTTTCCATCAGGCCACCTACATCTCCAAGAGGGAGTCCAGAAACTCAAACGTGAGCTGTTCTTTCAACCTCCCCCTTTCAAGGAAACCATCCCACCTCTTTTTTTTATTTTTGCTAATGAGATATCCTGTAGAAGGGGGGGAGTGAGAAGTGTAGCTGAGATGGAAAGAACAGGAAAGTTTTGACATCTCTTTTGAGTCTCAGATTTAAGCTTGGAATTCTCATGAAATCAAAAAGTAAGTCCAGGCAAAATAGAAGGACATCATTGCTACTTAAGTACACACAGATAAATCCTTGGTTAGCATTGTGCTAAGGTTGTTCTTTTCTGTGTACTGCTAAGCTTTTGTGTTGTCTCTGAGGTTTGTTTTATTTATGCAGCCTCAGATATTGTTTGTTTGATGCATCTCAGGACTACTGTGCAATAGTCTCCTATTTTATTAGTAGATCTATCTCATCCTGTAAACTCTAGCATTCTCTGTGATTTTAGCACACTATAGTTTTTTTCATCCTTAATTTTTTTCACATGAAACTATTTTTAGTAACAAAGGATTTTTTTCATGTTTCTTTTATTAAATAGTGATTTTATTATCTCTTTGTTATCACATTCAATGGATTTATTTGCAAAGGAGGGATAGGTGTAGATTTCCCTCATCATACCTCTCAAAGGTACAAAGGGGATCCTTTATTTTTCACCTGCCAGAGGACAAGTATTAGCAATGGGAATTACCAAAATGGCTACACTAAGGCAGGCATCAAGTCTGAATGTATGGCTATCAAGGATGCCTGGCAGAGTAAGGCTGAGATCTGCTATCTTTTCATGGATTCAAGGAAGTTTGGTCTCTCCCTGGTCAAATCTGTCAGAATCAAGAATATCAAGGTCTAGCATAGCATAAACTTTATTATGGTCTTAGACTGACTTGTAATATCAAGGTCTGCATTTTTTTCTATCCACCATTCCAATCCTTTTATACAAGGCAAGAAGCAGTTCCAAGGGCACAGAAAAGCAAAGGCCAAAAGTAGTCCACAAGACAAGGGAAAGGTCCAAGACAAAAAGTTTAAGTTTAAGTTAAGTTTAAGTTTAAGTTTATTGCATTTATATCCCGCCCTTCTCCTGGTGGACTCAGGGCGGCTTACAGCCAATTAAAAACAGAACAATTGATACAATATACAAAATTAAAACAAATTAAAAA
>NW_015386918.1:227088-341439 GCF_001527695.2 Protobothrops mucrosquamatus | reverse complement strand
TCTGCCACTGGCCAGAGACAAAAATTAGATCTAGTGTGTGTCCCCCCGTGTGAGTTGGGGCATGAACTAATTGGGTCAAGTCCAAGGCCGTCATGGAGGCCAAGAACTCCCGAGCCGCCACCGACGTTTCGCCCGCCGATGGCAGATTGAAATCCCCCATGACTATAAGTCTGGGGGTCTCAACTGCCACCCCGGCTATTACGTCGGGGTGGCACAATCTTCCAAGCAAGGCAAGGCAAACAGCAACAGGCACAAGTCAAAGCTGGGGGAGTGTAAGTCAAACAATTATTCCTGGAAAATACTAATTCCCCAGTGTTACTCCTGAAGGTGTTCCTTGTGAGGAAGGGGTGGAGTGATCCCCTCCTGAGTAGCCTTCTCTGGGCTTGCCTACTCTCAGCTCTCCTTGCCCTTGGATTGAGTGGAGGAGGCAGCTGTTCCTCATCAGAGAAGATCTGCTGCCTATCAGCACCATGGCATATGACCAGCCAATCCTCCCCTGTTTCTGTGCAGGCAGCTCTCCATCTTGTCAACCACCTCCCCCAATGCTTGAGAGGCCTGGGACAGCATTGTCCTCAGCCTCTGGCCTCTCCAAGCATGCCAAGGGAAACATGCCATCCGTCTCAAATGGCCCCAGTTCCAACTCATCCTCTTCCTCCTTCAAACTGGGCTCCAATGGGGCCATGACAGTATCCATACCATGCTAAATGTTGAGAATGGTATACATTGCTCTGTTTTGGAGAAAATCTGTTTTGGCTTCATATAAAGAACATCCTTAATTCTTAACATCTTTAGCAGATGTTGTCTATGAAGAAAGAGGCACTCAGAACGATTTCAAAATGTTTCAACTATCAAATAAAATTTGTTTGTTGTAGACATTGTTTTTTCAGTCTGTCTACTGTAGTACAATGATTTATTGTCCAGTTTTCCCATTTTTGAACCATGTATGTATGATGAACTAGATGGCACTTGCGTTTTGAGCTAATCGAGTTACAAGATGCATGATTATAGTATAAAGGTATAATAAAATATGATGTACAATTAAAACTAAATTATTCCTCAATATGCTAAAACAACAAACCTCGTTGGATAGTTCAGTCTAATTAATACAATAAACGCAACTAGATACAGCTTAAATATATGCATCTTCAGATAGATGCAACCTGCTGTTCTTTTAATGTTTCTCTGCTTAATGAAATTTGAGAAAATGTATTTAGCAGAAATGAACTTGCAGAGATCATCTACAAAAGCTAGCTATCATACAAAAATTTGTCTCCCTCAGGCTAGAACAGGGAAACTTGTGAGAGCATATCTTCTCCCGCAGTAGCTTCATTTGAATTAAGGAGGTGACATTAGGATAAAAAAGATTGTCTTAACTTGTTGTTGCCTCATTAAGGCCTCCTTAAATAAAATATGTATTGAAAAGGAAGGGTGGTGGTGGGTGTGAGAAAACCAGCTTCTTTAAAGAGGTGCAATAAATAAATTGAATGCACTCACATCCCCACAGCTAATCAATGTTACCCACCTGATGAGGTTTTTGTAAAAAAGATAATCATCCTTAAACTCCACATGAGATAGAGCATGAAAAAAGAAATCATATCAGCTTCAGTACCTAGTGAACAGGGCTAGGAAAATATTGATTAAAAAAAGAGATGATATTAGCTTTCTCTGGCAGACCTGATATATGAACTGGTTGCTGTTTTGAGAGTCTAGAACACGGGTGTCAAACTCTTGACATCACGTGACGTGTTGCGACATATTGCGACTTTTTTCCCATTGCCGGCAATGGGGTGGGTGCGGTTTTGGTGTGACGCATCTGGCCCGCAGGCTGGCAGTTTGACACCCCTGGTCTAGAACAGTGTTTTTCAAAGCTGGCAACTTTAAGATGTGTGGTCTTCATCTCCCAGAATTCCCCAGCCAGTTGCCAACTTTGAAAAACATTGCTCTAAGAAGCTCCCAGAGGCTCAGCAGCATATTGGTGCCCAGAGTCCTAGTTAAATATCTTTCCCTTTTAAAGCAGTAGACACATGACAGGCAGCACACTGATATAAACTTTATTGTCATAAATTTGTTATGTTTTCTATAGGTATATTTTACTTATTTATATATCAAATTTAAGATCCACCCATCTCCCACACAGAGGGACTCTTGAAACTATTGATTTCATAACTAAGTTCAATTTGTTGCTTGTGAACATCTGCCCTTAAAACAGAAGAGTGAACAGAAAAGAGACATTTTAAAACTGTATATATGTTCAGCCACTGTTGCTCTGCTGATGTGGGAAATGCAAAAACCAATTTAAGTGTCACTTGTAACTGTGGCCTTTGTCTTTAATAGTCATGTTCTGTGGGAGCTACACTGAACCTGTCAAGTTAAAAGGTTGCTAAAAGGAGAAAAATATGACTTTTTCTTGGCAAAAGAGTAGAGCTGTTACATATAACAAACGGAGGAGATGCCACTGAACATTAATCTTGCTATCTCCAGAAAAAACCCTGCAACTCAACTCCTTGACATTACTTTCCAAAGCCATGTTTACTTCAGAGGACAATGGAGAAAAAGGAGAAAGCCATCCTTGCCATAAAGATAAAGTAAAAATAGAACAAAATGGTCAACATAATTGAAAGAAAACCCTACTATTTGAACCAAGAGTCTAAGTAATCTGATTTGGGATGGTAAACATGGATAATATGCAAAGGTTTTATAGTTCATATAATGTTCAGTTTCTGCAAGTAAGTTTGTATTATATGTCTTTATAGAGAAATTTTGATATATCAAATAGATTCACAAAATCATAGAATATAAGATAGAAAATTACCTTAAAAATCATCTAGTCCAATTCCTGCCCAATGTACACATCTAGTAATATATCTTTCCAATTTTTTAATAGCTCCAGCAAAGAAGATTTCATCAACTCCCAAGGGAGATTGTTCAATTTTTCAACTTTTTTCTGATGTCCTGCCTATATCTTTCTTGCATTTAAACCTATTTTCTTGTTCTTCTGTCTTCTGAAACAACTCTGGATAATTCTGCTTATTTTGTATCTCACTGCTTTCAGATATCATAAAGTGTAAAAGATAACAAAAAGTGACTGGATAATTTTATCATTAAATGGCTGTCATATCTTCCTGAATTTGAAACTACCCTCTAAAGTTTTTGCTATTCTACTTTATCTCTGTGTAGTCCACAAATGTTATAATCATATCTTCTAACAACTTATTTATATATTCCCAAATTTGCAATACAGTTTCCCTGGAGTTAATAGGAGTCAACATTTTTTTTTTAAAAAATATGTTGAATAACACAAGGCCTATGATAGCCCTGTGATATACTAGTCAACAATCCCCTCCAGTTTGATTCACAGCTATTAATATATGCTCTTGTTATGACTGCCCAGCACACTTTTTTCACCTTGTTTAGCAGATTCTTAAAGGAAACTGTCAATGTTTTTGCTGAAGTCAAGATTATTGTTTATTAACTAGTCTTTTTTTAAAAAAGGAGATTGGTTGGTTTGCCATGATTGATTCTTGACAAATGCATACTGGATCCAGTAAAGCAATGCAATCTTTACCAATTGAAGAGAATACTTGTAGTTCAGGGTTGAACTATGGAGTCCTTGATGCTCTTTGAGCTTGGGGTTTTCTTGCAGATGTTTTATTACCAAACTAGGTAACATCATCATTGCACTGCAAGAAAACCACCAAGCTAAGAGGACCCCACAATGCCCTGTTTTCTAAATGCTCACTAACTGACCACTAATGATTCCAAAGTTTCCCCTACTATTGATGTCAAGCTGACTGCTTTAGTATTTTTATCTTCCTTTGGTAGGACAGGAACAACATTTGCACTTCTTCATTCTCTGAAATTATGGCCACATTATGAATCACAGAGGATTTCAAGCTCTTTCAAGACTGTTGGATGTAATTGGTCTGATTGTGCTACTGTTGAAACATTTCTAGAATTACTTTGGGTTGCCATTCCCTTCTTTTCTTGATCATTCTGCTTAGGTGCACTTAAACATCTTCCCACTGGAAAGAAAGACCAAAGCAAAATAGAATTTGTCATTCACTCACTATCAGCTACTACCTCTTCTCCTACAAGTATGCCCATTTCTTCCTTTTTTTTTGTACCATGGATAGTATTTGCTTCCCACATTCTATTACAGTCACCGAAATGCTATGACATAATTTATTTCTTCCCATTTTTATGTGTTCATTATTTTGTGTTTTTATGTTCATTTATGCAATATTGGCTTATGAGATGTTACCAGTTTTTAGAGCAATAACAGATTGTTTCACTAGGTCCAGATTTTCCACTGAGTTCATTCAATTCCAAAGAGGAAAAAAAATAGATCCATAGGAGAAGCAATATAGTAGGAAATGTGTCTGTTTAGTATGGTGACTTTTTGACATTCTTTATGTGTGTGTGTGTGTGCATGTGCAATTTTCTTTCCACTGTGAACATTTTTGAATGCAAACCCTGACCATGTTCATATTTGACTTCAACTATTATAGAGTCAGTGTATTATTATGATTGCAAATTTGGATAATTGAATTTCAGTTTTATTTAGATATTTTTTATCTCATGAATTTTTTAATGAAAATTTAATCCACTTTAAAATATACTGTGAGTGAATTTAGGAACTGTTCAAGGTGTAACTATCAGATTCTCTATTTCAGGCATGTCAAACTGCCGGCTCGCAGGCTGGATGCATCACTCTGAAACCACGCCCACCTCACTGCTGGCAAGGGGGAAAAAGTCCCATGACGTCGTGGGTTTGACAGGCCTGCTCTATTTGGATAGTTCTCAGTTTCTTGGGTCACTTACAGTTTTGGGTAGCTATGTACAAATAACGTCCATGCATGTTCCTGTAGGGATCCTGTTATCAGGGGGATAAGATTTATGTAATATTGTCATGTTATGCATATTTCAAGAAAATATGACATCTGAACAGAGCTGAAGGTATAGCAAGAAACATGATTTTCTATCTTTATGGTGTTCTAGCCTTTCAAAAGCTCAAAACTGGATATATTCTGAGAGGAAAAAAAGCTATAAAGGCAGTGGTGGAATTCAGCCAGTTTGCACTGGTTCAATAGAACCGGTAGCTAATTTTTTATTGAACTGACTGATGCCCTAGCCCTTTTTCGCAAAGCCCAGAATGGATGATGTCAAGGAGGCTAAAGACCTCCTTACCAGTAGCAAATAAGTTGCTTGATCCTTCAGTGATACAGAAGACTTCTGTGTCCCAGAAAAGTTATGGCTTAAGAGACAAGTATTCAAGGCAAGATATGACAAATCAGCCAGAGATTTGCCAGAACTGAATATTGGGAAAGGAGTTCATATGAAACCGCTATCTGGAGATTGAACAGATTTCTGGAAACTGGGTATCTGTTTACAACAGTGTGGCACAATGCTCCTATCTAGTGGACGCTGATGGAGCTCTCTATCATTGCAATTGTGTGGATCTGCATGTGGCTGGGCAGCCTGACTCGCAGCCTGACTCTCCATATCCAGTAGACAGGCCCGACTCACCTGGTATTACTGGGCCACACTTACCCACTGGCAATAGGGAATGCACAGTACTGATGCCACAGACCAATGCTAATAACAGTCCTGAGCAAGCTGGTATACTTGACAGCAGTCAAAGGCAGAACGTCCCAATAAGTGGTGAGAAGAGCCCAGCAACTTCAGCGAGGTCGGAGAAACTCTTAGTACAAAGAGGGGCAGTCTTCACCCATAGTGGCAGATGTTTGCAACCGCCCAACAGACTCAAAATTTCATAATATTGTTTGGTTAACACCAAAAGGGGAAGATATTATGGGTGTTATGTTTACCTTATATGCAGCTGTATCATTCTTCTCTATTGTATTTGTTTCCTGTGTAATATTGCTGCTGTATGAGTCATCTCTATTGTTCCTGTGATGCATTCCCCTTCTGGTGTCACTGACAGAAGCAATTTCATAAGTAGAGTATGATACTCAAATTTAGACAAATTCTACAAATTAAGATTTCTTTGCTATGAAAGGTGTGCCATCATGGGTCATTAATGTTGCTCTAGGCCTGAATTATTCATTTAATAAAAACTTTAGGTTTGTTTAGGTTTGCATCAAAATTAAAGGCCAAAATCATTTTGGCAAATGTATAAATGGCTGACTCATGCCAAGAAACTAGGCTTAGATGTTAAAATATGCAGCCCATACAAAATGGCATGAGTTCTCACATATGGAGAGACAAAGAGTATAGTAAGAGGCTGGAGTACATAAATTTAAAACTAGGCTGTTCTTGGGACATCATGATTTTATTTAGCATTGTTAACTCTATGGAATTTGGTATCCTTCTCTAAACGTACTAGGAAAAAAAACCACCCATTGTTTACAAAGCATACAAACTTTCATCTTAGATAGTAAATTACTATTTACTTTGGGATATATTACCTCAACCACTCTACATTTGACAAAGAATGCTGCCTATCATCAGCTGAAGAATGAAAGGGCTGATCTTTTCATAAATGTCCTGGAGCATAAAGTTAGCTTCCATCTTGAAGAATTCTTTCCTAAAGTGTTTTGGCATCTGAAAGATCAGTGGAAGTAGCTGTGGGTGTAATGATTTTAGAAACAAATGAATATATAATATTTTTTTTGGCACCTGTATTAAAAAGAATATCCCAGCTACATGCAGGTCTCTAAAGGATCCACTTACCAACTGATTGTAGCACACAACAGCTGCAGTTTTAAACAGCTTCCACATGAGGGAGGGGCCCTGAAATCTACCTACCCATTGAATAAGCAATAACAATAAATGTTCTTGTATCATCATTAGGCTCATGCTTGATTTTCAAAAAGTGGGCAGGTTTCTGGCTTTGATCCAGTTCATTTTTATTGCTAGGCTGCATGCACATTACTAGAGCTGAGTGGGGAATTGTAGGTGTTTTCCTCACAGGCAAATAATCTTGCCAGCCTCAGCAAAGCACTTCTTGCCTGATGAATGGGAGAGACAATACACAACAACCGAGGCTTCTCTGCAGTATAATAAAAGTTATGATAACAGTCTCTTTAGTAGGTGGGTTCTGGAAGACACATAATATTTTTCAGGAAAAGAAAGGCATGCATGGAAAAAGATTATGAGTGTATAAATTGTATAGAAAATTCACAACAGCGGTGACTAACAGCCAACTCCTGCTGTGATTTTAATTCTTACCACCAAATACTTGGTGCAGATGCTAAAACAATGTCTAAATTAGCAAGAGCTTTTGAAAGAAGCATAAACTTGATGTTGGCTGTTATTCTGAAATTATGGTTACCTCATTCATCTCAAGATCACAAACTTTAAATCAGAATGGGTTCCTTCCATCTAGTCATTACCAATATGCTTCTTACCTTAATAAGAACAATAAATACATCCCCACTATATTATACAGGTATTTTTTTCTACTTAGTAATTTCCTTCAGGACCAATATCAGTGCTAATACAGCATTAATAAAGATAACAACATAAAACAATGTTGTAATAAATTTCTCTTCTTAGACATTGAGGCACTATTTCCACTTAAAATTACCTCAAGACAGTTTAATGTTTTCTCTTGCTAGAGTTGCAGAATTAGGGCACACTGCTAAGAAGACCTCTATTACATCCATTAACGAGATTTATAAGAACATTAATAAGTAAATCTAAAGCTCTACTCTATCAGCACTAATGCAAATTAGTGCAGCTTCAACTCCTTTGATACAGAGTATAAACGTCACATTTATTTATACCCATATATAACAAAGCAATATTGCATATAAAATGCATATTAACATTCACAATTGTTTTAATCATTGAGGTATATGCATGTTGTTGAACAGATGTCAATTGTTAGTGTAAAATTAGCTGTGACTGTAGAGAAAAGCTTATGTAATATCAATTAACTACTAGGATTGGCATCTCTCCATTCTACCTACTTATGCAGACATAGCTTTGTAGTTGAGCTTATCATGCTACTCTTTGGTTCAAAGCTCACAGCACTTACATACTCATTGGATAGTTATCTCCATTATCTATCAGCCTCAGTGATGGACCTGTCCCATTTTCAATATGTGGATAACAATACTGTTTTCCTGTCTGTAGTACTGATAGTATACCAATTGAGGAGCACATGTTAAGTGTTTTGAGGGAAGAATATGTTTACTCTTTTTATCATCATCATCATCATCATCATCATCATCATCATCATCATCATCATCATCATACTATAATTATAGCCAATATTGTTATTAATTTTAGTAACAATGGGTTCAAAACTGCAATTTAAATAATTTTTGCAAAAATAGGAAATTGGTGACAAAGTCTTATAAGAGAGGTTAAAGCACCAACCCAGCATGCTAAAAATGAAAAAAAAAAATAGGAGTCCAGATAGTAGTTTTATCCAAATACTGAAATAATTGTCAGATAGAATGGGCAGGTTGTCCCTATTACTCAAATCAACTGATTTGACTTTGAATAGTGAAAATGTTTGCTGTACCATTGAGCAAAACCTCATGTATAGAAATTGCTTCATATGAAGCAGAAAGTTTGAGAAGATGGTGGAGGGCAGCAAAGAATTGCAGTTGTCTGCTATCCTCTAATATTTGTAGGTAGCCCTAAGAAGCCCTATGAAGAATGTTACAACTCTGCTAACTCTTAATGATTATAATTAGAAAGGTTTTATTTTTGTTTAACTGGAACATATGTTTTCTACAAAGGTTTTCTGTTAAATTTAATGAAGACTGTGGGGTTTTCCTACCTTAGGCTTCAAGGCAATATCAAAATATTGGTTGTAAATCAAAGCTTTAGTATCTTCTCTGCTTAGAACTGTATAAACAATGATAAAAAGGCTTCTTGAAAGGAAAATCACATAAAGGCTGATCTATGCATCAAACCACCCAAACAATCTTAGTGTCATGGCATTTAAATAGCTATCTCACTGCTGGGTATTTTTTTTCCTGACCAGGGCCTTAATGAATGAACCATGTTGCTTACATTACTGATGAATAATGAACCTTAAGAATTATGGTTGTGAGAAAGTGACTTCTTGACCTTGGTGCTTTTAATTCTTTATGGGAGGCCCCGGTTATTTCTTTTTTAGGGAGAATTTTTAAAAGAAAAGTATCACTTAAGAGTAAATAATCTCAGGTGTTTATGTAAATGCATTGTCTTTATTATAATCCAAAAAAGGAACATCTATAAAAATTCTATACTATGCCTAACAGACAACAGTGTTTTCCTTACATTGATTTAAACTGATCTTGCAAGTTTATATTACAGTATCTATAGCTCTTTGTGACAAATTATCATTTTTCAAATTTTTATAGTAGAAAGAAATATCCAAACAAAGAATTATTATTATTATTACAATCTAAATCTTTAAATCTCTTTCTTGCTAAGCAAGAAATATAAATATAAATTCAAACCAATATAAATATTCTTTCTAGAATTGTTCAGCAATTTTTTCTTTTTCTTTTTAAATTACCTATCCTGTTGTGAAATAGTACTCAGCTGTTTTTATGAAATGTAAGATGATTATTTTAACTTCATAACACTGATTTTACTAAATACCCCCAAACCTTTTATAACAGCTGATTTTTTTGGTGTGTGTAATTCCCAAGTTATTCTTAATATGCAAATGTAGAGCTGTTTTATATTTTATAACTGTTTTTCTCCTTCTGTTATATCATTAAATCATTTGCAGTACCATTTCTCCCATGCATCAAGATAATTCTGAACTGCCACGTAGTTTCATGTCATCCACAAATGTGATAAGTACGCTTGCCACTTTTTCATCCAAGACATTAATAAAACGACACACCTAATGTCTTGCTCCTTCATTCAAATTAAAAGTAATTGAGTTTATGAAAAATCAATAACATTAATATGCACTCCATTAAAGTACATGGCATTTTTATAGTGATGAGAAAAATGTATTTACACTGTGTTAAAATGTGTTCATTGAGTATGGTTTTGACAGTGATATCCATTCCCCTACACAGTCTCTGTAGGATAAAGCCCATTTTACATTTATGGAATAGAGAAATGGTTCACAAGATGCTATGCAAAAGCATCATGGACACAGGTCTGACCAAAAAAAAAGGCATTATTTGAAAACCAATAGTAAGACACTTTAATTATCTGGACTCTCTATTTGAACAGACAGCAAGGGGGCTTTTTTTCAGAAGAGAAATTACAAAGACCTGTTTCATAATGAAGCAGACATTCATTAGAATATTTATAACAATTTTTCAGGGATTAAACAGGGAATAAGTTCTTATATCATACTAGTGTATTAAGCAGGTCATCAGTGCCAAAATATACTGTATGTTATGATAACAATCACTGTGTTTGGTCACCTTTAAGGTACTAATGTCTTTCACAGGTACTTTCTGCATTTTATTAGGCTGTCTCTTGTCTCTTCTCTCTATTCCAAGAACAGTTGGAAGCATACACTATTTAAATTCTGTACAGAACAATACATGCTTTTCTGACGACACAAACTGAATCCTTGATGACTTATACTATAATATGTAAGTTGTATTTAAGATGCTTCAACAATTAGCAAAGGCTTATATGGATAACCATCTGAAAATTGTAATCTTTCTAACAATTATATTCTTTCAATCAATAACATTGTATAATTAATTTTTTAAGGGAAAAAAGGGTGAATATATAATTACATGTTGCTGCAATACATCAGATTGTTTGTTTTGATGGTATACAGCATCATTTTTTTTTTTAAAAAAAAACCAAAGTCTTTAGATGGTTATTTCTAAAATAAATTGAACTAGAACAATTACCACTACTTTGAGAAGTGGAAGAAACAAATAAAAGTTTAATATTAAAAATAGAGCTTGCATAAGTTATCCATTCATCCAGATTTTGGACAAATCACCTGATGTTCTCCTGATGGTTTGAATTATTCAGATTGGATCTGAAAACTAAAACATTTGGAGGGTAAAAAGTTTCCTGTCCCTGATTAAAAGGATGAAACAGAAGCAATGAAAAACAAAACCTGAAAAATTATACAAGTCAATAGGCATCAATATAGGTAGTCCAAAACTGAATATTTACTGATCAGAAATTTGAATAATTCCAATGCCTCAAACTATTACAGGCAAATATTCACAGCTCTGTTCTCTAAAATTGAATATCTATGCCATTTCCATAGTCATAAGTTGTATATACAACTAGTTTGTTAGGTTAAGTTCTTAGGTTAAGTTCTAGAATCCTTAGTCCTTACGATAGTAATTTCTGATTTCAGCTTACTGCTATAAAATGAATGACATTCTTAGTATCTTGGGTTTGGTTATTCCTTTATCATAAAAATACATATTTATAGCTTTGTCTATTCTCTTGAGGCTTTCTGAGAATGAGGCTCTTGATAATAGGCATCTATTGATAATTTCACAGCATGCATTTCCCCCGTTTTTTCTTTTCTACAATAATTCTATTTTCATTTGCCATTTATATTGTGTATACCCACTCCAAGCTGTTCTGCTCTTGGCAAGGTCAGCACTCCAAACATCTTCTCTCTGAACTTCTGTTTCTTTTATGAATGGCAAGGAATAGTAATTTAGCCTGTAGGATTGAGTTGCTGTGAGAATACTTAGCGAGACGATATAAAAATGCACTTACAACCACTTCTGTGTATTTTAATTCTTGAGAAAATGTGCAGAAAATAAAAGATGCTTAACCTCTCTTTGTGAGCAATTCTCTGTATTGTCATAGAAACTCAGCTGAAAGTTCATCCAGATGGATTAGATTTCAGGCTGTAAGTCCCAATGTTCTGAGTGAGTCTACTGACCATGTGGTTCACAGAAATAAATGCAGCATTTATAGTCATTCATTGTACTTTATATCACATGTGGTGTTTTTATTAATATTATGGACCATTGTTTTGCATGACCAATACTGTAAAAACGTGTGCATTATATAAACAAATAATAGAAATAAGAATCAGTGGACATCCTCCATAATCTGCTGGACATCCTCCATAATCAGTGGACATCCTCCATAATTTACATCCTCCATAATCTGCTGAATTACAACTTTCAGAAACTCTAGCCAACATGAGCAGTTTGTCTTTCTCAATTCAGGTAATTATTAAAATATCTTAGCCAAATAAATGTATGAGCCTTAAGCCATTGGTAACTAAGGAATACAGAACTGAGCAGTTCTCCTTGTCTCATATACCAAAGAGCAATTAATAGGTTAAGATGTTTTCTTTTAAAATATAAATTATTTTACATTTTTGTAAAGATAATTTGTTACCCAAGTTACTCATAGTTAACCATGTTGTTTTGTGACCATCATTAAATATTAACAATTTTATTTTTTTAATAGTTTGTCTTTTTACAAAACCAAATAACGCAATAATAACTAAAAATTTTAAATAAGATTAATAGAATTCATATAAAGTTAGATAAATAATAATCCTGAAAAAAAGATTCTACAGTTTGTAGTTAATACATTCATATGTGGCAGTGGCCCATTATTTGAAGAACTAGTCATAGTCATACAATAAAAGAGAAGGAAGAATTCAGATTTTTACCAATAGTTTTTGTTAAGAAGTTTTATTCAAAGCAGTCCTTATAGAGATAATACAAGACTCCACCATAGCAGGAGCAGTAATGTATTGTTTCCCTGATCAGTAGACTATCATTGGCTTCAGCCACTCCAATTCCATTTTTATGGACACCTCTGATAAGGATACTGCAGCAACAGGAAGTGGGAAAGGTGGTTATATTATTTTCTTGCTGCTGTAATGCCACATTATTTGTGTAAACTAAGGGCTAAACCAAACTGTTGACATCATGCTACCATCTCTGAGAATATTACATGACTTAAAATCAGACTTAGCAATAGCTTCAGCTGCCAATACACAGCTTCCCCCCCCCCCCAAATATCTTGTAGCTTGTTACAGTTTTCTCAATGTTTACATGTGCTTTGGGCTATTTTGGGGGCATCCAACTTTCATTTTGAAGACTTTTAGGATCAATATTACTGTAAACAACATATGGGTACTGAAAGCAGGTTCCCCAAAGCAAACTTTTTAATGTTCTCAGATTTGAGAGCTAATTTAATACAAAAATGCATTTTTAAAAAGAATTCATTCAAGATTTTAGGGCTGTGCAGTCATCCAGATTTTCTTTAATGCAGTTTCTTTAAGGAATTTCCAATAGGTGCAGCTTGTGTGTCATATATGCTCTGAATTACCTCTACCTTTCCAATCTGAATTGTTGCACAGGCCTGGGTTCTGCTTATTTCCAAATAAAGGGAACCATCACTCATTGGCATAAAATATTATTTGCATGAAGAAGATCTGTGTCATTGAAGGTGTAAAGGATCAGGTAGCAGGGATGTGGAAATCTCACTAAAATACTTAGAAGCTACTGCTCAAATGGACTCCTATTCAGTTTGATATGATGGAACTTCTGATCACTTTCTATCTCAATCAGTCTCTATGTTTTACTCTTTCTTCCTGTCCAACAGATTTTTTTCCTGCACTGATGTGTCTTATTTTAGAGCAATTCACAAATGACTTAGGTGGCCACAAAGTTTGGGACAAAAGTCTCGAAGGAAGACAGAACATGTCATTCCATAATTGAGCACAAGTTGATAGAACTGCACTTGCAACTTTGCTCCCAGTTGTACTGAATTAAGATGTATAACAGTTTTGCTTGGTATAAAATATGGTCATCTTTTATCTGTTATTTTTGGACTACTTGCTATATTCTTTATTATACAGTATGAGAAGTTATTTTCACATCCAGCCTAAACAATAGAAATCAAAAGACGTGATTATGCCAGAATATCTAATGCCTTCCTCCATAACTGTCTACACTGATCATAACTCAGATGAAGGGATGAGAAAAGGAGTCTGTGCACAAGTGTTCTCAGAATTTGTTTTAATAATTTTCCTTGAAGTTCTTAAAATGTGTTCAAGCTTTTGTAAATAGCATCCTTCCCACAAATGCCAAATTCAGAAATGTAATGAGATACAGCAAGAAAATTCTCAATCAGCACCAGCTGTTGCCCAATTAAGCTCAACAGTTCACAGGTGTTCACATGAGAATACACAGTTTTGCCAAAGCCAATTTATGTTTCTTAACAAAACCTTCAGAGAGAGAAATGAAATGGATTCATAAGGTGCTCTAGATGTTTTCAAAAAAATAGAAAAAGGTACATTTTTTCTGCTTGTGTCAAGAATTTGATACACAACAGCCACATTTCAATTAATCCCAGTTTAGTTAAAACAGAAAAGTCAGTTGTAATGGTTGAGGATATCACCCTTCTCATTTGCCTCAGAATACTTAGATTTTTGCTTAAAATTCTTTAGTTTGTCCATAGTCTGTTGAGTGGAATTGTTGAATACCATCACTTTATTCAGAGCAAAGGTACTCATTGATTCACAGCTGGGCTGTGCTTCCATCATAAACACAGGAACACTTCTCAACATATGAAAATATTCTCCCACTAAGTATATATTTCATCATTTTAAAAGTTAAAAAAAATATAGAAAATTATGAGAAAATGTCTTTATTATTCTTTCTTTATAGAAAGCACTTTGGAAAAAAGTTTTAATAATCACATCTGTTACATTATACATTACATTAACATTTTGAGCAATAAATGATCTTCCTTCTCTAAATGATGTATTTATTATAATCATATTTACTTTCAAAAGGATTTACCAGCACCTATAATTAAAAAAAATAACTCTTACAATGAATGCATTTCTGTATATACACGTTAATATTGCTGTAGTAGTAAGGAGAACAGCTCAAAGAGGCACTAAAACAGACTGTTTTTCTTCATATTGATATAAACTCAACTAAACACCTCTTTCCCATTTCTGGAGAAGGGACTTTTGAGCATACTTTGATTCTGAAAAAACCCTGAAGAAAATGCTTCCTTTATGCAGGACTTGACAGTTTATGAGTCTGAGGCCTAACACATTTTCCTTTGATCTTTTTTTTTCTTTTGTATTATCTAAATTCACTTTTAAAGATGCTCAGTGATTGTTAACAGTAATGTGACTTGATCAGTAGTACATTGTATGGTTTTAGACAGGAGAAATGCAAACTTTACTGCAAGTCCTAAAACATATTTAATACAGTTTAAAAATAAATAAAAACAAATCCCAAAACTTTTTTCAAAATCATGGGAAAAAATAGAGAATTCTGGCTGTCCAGCCACCACAGTTCTTGTTTCCAAAAAATATTTTAAGAATAAACTATTCCTGCTCCAAAGGATAGCCCATTGACAATAATTTTGTGGCAAGACAGAAGTTGTACATAAGCAACATATCATAACAACATTCACCTTAAGAATGAACCAAGGTATGACTGAAAAGAACACATAAAATTTGAGCAAACTTAGAGAAATAAAAAGAGTTTAGAAACTCTTTTATCCTAAATTTATAATCTTATCCTTGTCCATAAACATCTTAGTTTGAGGATGTGGGATCGATCCAGAATCTAAGAGTGTTTCCAAACCTTGGAAACTTCAGATGTATTCATTTCAGTTTTTTTGAATGTTCTAGTCAGCAGCACAGCCATTACCAGGAATCCTGGGACCTGAAGCCTACATATCTGAAAATTACAAAGTGTGAGATAACATTAATCTAAGAGTTCCAAATTGCCTGAACAGATACTAGAACAAACAATTTAGCACCTTTACAAATAGAATAGATACAGGAAAAGGTTCTTTATACTTATCTACAGCAGATTTAAACTGATGTAATACAATAGCTATTATCAAGATTTAGTTCTCTTCTAAATCCTTTAGTTCATAATGGAATAGAACGGATTGTGGGAAACTGCATAAAACTGTTTGAACCCAGTAATGAGGTATGAAATTCTCTCTCAACAATCCTATGAGAAAAACAATAGAACATTGATGGGGTAATATTTATTATCTTTGCACACTTCATAAGAAATCTTTGGTTTATAAGGATGAAATATGTCTCAAATTCAGAAATGATAAAAGCATTTATCAGTTATTAGAAGTTTGGGAAATATTTGCATAAATATATGAAATGCAATATGGCTGAAAACATTTGAGTAATTATTACTAAATATAACTGCAGGTATTTGGATCATGTTATTGGCCTACAAGCATTGCCAATTATTATCTTATTTCTCTCTCTCAGCAAGATAATTGGCAATTATTCTAAGAAATAATGTAGTGTGTGGATATACACATATATATGATAATTATTTCTTAAAAGTTTGAAATGAATCCTTTTAACTTCCTGCTGTTTATTTCTCTTGCAGTTTAGCAACCATTTGATCTTTTATTTTCATTATTTCAATCTTTTTTTTTTGTTTACATGTGATTATGTATTGTAATGTCACCAACACAAACAGTATGATTCTTAATAAACATAGGGTAGGAGTAAATTACTCTGATTAATGTGTATGTCCTTGGTTAATGCAATTATCAAGGTGAAAATTGTTAGGGAGCAACTCTAATTATGAAAAATGTTGGGGTGATTTATACACCACCCCGTCTTTTGTCTATTCAAGGAAATATGACCATCTGCTTGATTTCCCTGAGTGTCAATCAAAGGGGGAACTATTCCCTGGCTGCAGAGCAAGGCAATACTGTTCCTCTTCATGGACAGGATTCTTCTTACCAGGATCGATAGGAAGACATGTGACATTGTACCACTTGTTTTACTAACTGTAAGTGGACAGGCATATCATGTTGAATCCCTTTCTCAAGTTGCTCTGTCAGTATAGTTTGCAAAAGCTGAAGATCAAATGCTAGTTTTGAACCTAAATACAAGTTGACTGAAAAATCAGCATGTGGACATCCTTTTGCATATAATCCTCAACTTACAACCACAATTGAGCCCAACATTTCTGTTGCTAAGCAAGACAGTTGTGAAGCGAGTTTTGTTGCATTTTGTGACCTTTCTTGCCACAGTTGCTACATCAATCACTGCACTTGTTAAGTTAGTAGCGTGGTTGTTAACTGAATCTGGCTTACCCATTGACTTTGTTTTTCAAAAGGTTGCAAAAATTTATCACATGACCCCGGGACACTGCAACCATCATAAATACATGCCCGTTGCCAAGTGTACAAATTTTAATCACATAACCTTGGGGATGCTGCAAAGGTTGTAAGTATGTGAAATGGTCATAAGTCACTTTTTCATTACTGTTGTAACTTCAAAAGATCACTAAATGAATGGCTGTAAGTCAAGGACTGCCTATGTTGCATGTTTACATTTTGCAAAATAAAAAAAATGCAGATGCTATGTCAGTAATGGCGAACCTTTTAGAGACCGAATGCCCAAAAACTGGCCTGCCCTTGCTCCACCCCCTGCCCCGTTCCCGTTCCACCCTCCCATTCCCCGCCCTGCCTACCCGCAGGGCCACTCACTGCCTCTAGGGCCCGCCGCAGCCCAGAAGTGCTATTGCAGTCATGCCCTCTGCCCATACCCTGCAGTATCAACTGTGCACGATGGAGTGTGAGGGCAAAGTCTTGCCTATGCTGCCTGGCTGCCATGTCCTTGGCTGTGCTGCTCCACGTGGGCCACGTTCAGGGGGGACTCTCATTCAGGGGATTGCTGGAGAGGAGGGGGTCGTGGGGGGAGGCAAGGCTGGGGCAACGGCATGTGTGCCCACAGAGAGGGCTCCGAGTGCCGCCTCTGGCACCCGTGCCATAGGTTCGCCACCACTGTGCTATGTAATACAATCTGGGAGAAAGCCATACTGGACTTATTTTTATGTAAATATGTATAGGTCTAGTGGCTTTGGAACCAAAGAACTAAAACATGTGAGCTGGCATTTTACAAGCTATGCAATGAAGGTCAAGATCCCTTAAGGTGCTCTCCCTTATCTCTGTGTTGCAAACTCAGAAACTCTCTCTAATGATATTCTCTTTGCAATTTCATGAATCTTGAGAAACAGCTTGGTAAATAAAGTACAACAGTACAGCATTTATTTATTTATTTATTTATTTATTTATTTATTTAATTTAATTTATATGCCGCCCTTCTCCCGACAGGGACTCAGGGCGGCGCACAACATATTTAAAACCAGAACATATATACAATCCCCCCCTTAAAACCGAATTAAACCAAATTTTAATGTTGCGTCTTCCGAATATTTAAAACCCAATGTAAAATCCACCCTAGGTCAGGTCCGCTTGCTGGAAAAGCCATGTCTTGAGGGCGCGACGGAAGGTAAGGAGATCCGGAATTATCCGGATCTCGGGGGGTAGTTCATTCCAGATGTTGTTCCAAACATTCAAAAGATATGTTCTTCAGAGTATGCTGACACAAGTGAAACACCCATCCTAGAGGAGCTAAAGCTGCTCTGGTTAAAGATTGGGACAGTTGCTTTAAAGGTTTTCCTTAACTGTCTATGTACCTAGGCAGATAACATTCCTGCTGAGTCTGTCAGTAAAGGAAGACAGCTAAGCATACATACTCCGGCATAGCTATGTCAGCCTTCTGGAGGACATGGTTGCTTTACTGCTTTGAAGAGGGCATTTTTGCTCTTGCAATGTGATTTGCGAAGCATCCTTTTCAAGTGCTTTACATAGCTTTACTGTAGGCATGATAAAAAATTCCAGCTGAGTCAAAATATAATAATAATAATAATAATAATAATAATAATAATAATAATAATAATAATAATAATAATAATAATAATAATAATAATAAAGTTGGAAGGGACCTTGGAGGTCATCTAGTCCAAGCCCCTGCTCAGGCAGGAACCCTACACCATTTCAGACAAATGGCTGTCCAGTCTCTTCTTTAAAACTTCCAGTGTTGGAGCATTCACAGCTTCTAGAAGCAGGTTGTTCCATTGGTTAACTGTTCTAACTGTCAGGAAGTTTCTTAAACAACTTAATCTTAAACAATATAATAAACAATATAATCTTAAACAACTTACAATTTTTCAGAACCTGCACCAGTTGGACACATGAGAATCCATTAATGTACTGCAAAAGGTTCTTTTGCTTCTGGAAAAAAAAACCTAATTTAACACTAACATACTTTCCCCCTATTATTCTGAATGTGAATAGATATTGCACACATGGATATATCTGATGATTGTACAATGAAAAGTGGTATTTAGTTTTCAAAATATAGGAAAAATAAGTTTTTTTAAATTTCCTTCACCATGTATTTTCCACAGAATAGTTCAGGCTATTATTAAAGTAATTTATTCTTAAGTCTTGTCTTCTTGTTTCCTACCAGAATAAATCTATCACTCATTTATGTAGGGATTTTATTTGCATGTAGACTGTAAATTTGATCTGTTAATGTGAAAGATTTGTAATTTCTAATGGTAAAGTATTTCATTTATATGTATTGATTTTTCAGCATTACCCCTCTTTTCTGTGTGTGCTAGCAGCAAAAAAGTAAAATCCGAAGAATCATATTAAACATGTCTTATTTAGTTATTTTTCCTGAAGAATATAATAAAGCTCAATAAATCTTGTTTCTCAGACTGTTGGATATTATAAACATAATAATGTGATTTCTAAATCTTTCCTGTATTCTTTTAAAAAACTCTTATTGTATAGTTTATTATATACCTTAATTTTTAAAATTTTTAAAATTTATAAAAGATGCAAAAATATTTCTTGCTTTAGTTATAAATTATAAGATGAACTAGATGGACACACATATGCAGTTTGTAAACATTATTTCCAAATAAAAATGGAAGTTTTTGGACAAAAATGATAATTTAAGTTTACTTAAGATTGTATCTAATCTTTTTCTGAAATTAACAGAAATGTTCAGTGCTGAACTTGGCTAATGTTATGAGTAGGACAGACAAATATCTTGCATAGACATCTACTATTGTCATATTTTTTTTACTCTTATTAACTACCTGTTTGCTAGGAAGTAATGCATATAAACAAGCTTGTGGAATTTGGCATACAACAAATTGTTGCTCATGGTTTGGTTGGCTTTGTAGATTATAAGACAAATATATGATTTATAAGGGAACATGTACAAGAATTACAAGTAGGAGTAATGTATATGCATATACCATGTACCCAGATTATACATGTATAGAATCTTAAAACTTCTACATTATAGAACTTTTTAAGTTCATATCATGTTTTGGTAATTTCCTGAGACATCTGTTTGTAAATAGGACGCTGGAGTTCATGCTCTTCATATGTTTAGGTACTTACAACGGTAATGCTAGGATTGAGCATCATTTCTAACAAATGATGGTGTTTAAGGACAATATTAATTATCTGATCTACAATGTATATAAGAATATAACATCTCTGAGGGAAATGGCCGTTCAGAAATTCATAAACAAACAAACAAACAAACTTAACAATGGGAGAAAACATAAGCAGCACTTTCCTTCTTATGTTCCAGTCAGCTAACTTTGAAAGTCAAACCATTTGGATCTACTGAAGGTAAACTACAGTATAAATAGTATGATGGAAAACAATTGATACCTTCACAATCCATTAATTCCATCCCTTTTAAAACCATTCATTTGGAAGATAATTTATAAGTTAACTGTGTAATGGACTTCTGGGGAGCCCCATGTAGAGAGCATTGCAATAGTCCAGGCGGGAAACAACGAGGGCTTGAGTGACTGTGCGTAGGGCATCCCGATCCAGAAAGGGGCACAACTGGCGTATCAGGCGAGCCTGATGAAAAGCCCCCCTGGCCACGGCCGTCACATGATCGTCTAAAGACAGCCGAGCATCCAGGAGGACGCCCAGGTTGCGAGCCCTCTCCACGGGGGCTAATGACTCGCCCCCGATAGCCAGAGATGGAACCAACTGGCTATGACGTGACGCCGGAAACCACAGCCACTCGGTCTTGGACGGGTTGAGACGAAGCCTGTTCCTCCCCATCCAGACTCGCACGGCCTCCAGGCACCGGGACATCACTTCCGCGGCATCGTTGGGGTGGTCTGGGGTGGAGATGTACAGCTGGGTGTCATCTGCGTACTGATGAAACTCCACCCCAAAACCACGGATGATCTCACCCAGTGGCTTCATATAAATGTTGAACAGGAGAGGCGAGAGGACTGACGCCTGTGGTACCCCACAAGTGAGGCGCCTCAAGGTTGACCTCTGCCCCCCTGCCAACACAAATTGTGTCCGGTCCGAGAGGTAGGAGGAGAACCACCGTAAAACGGTGTCCCCCAACCCCAACCCCCCCAACCCCCAACAGGTAACCTCTTGATTGTCACAGCAATTTCTCATACCATGAAAGGTTGAAATACCAAGGAGGAAAATCTAATCAGACAAGTAGGCCTAGAAAACCAAAATGAAGCAGGAAAGTAACATATCGCAAATTGCTAACTCTTGTCTTCAAACAACCAGAACAATGCCTATACACAAGAGCATCACTAGATAGAGTACACAGAAATCCAATGGATTGTATTATTGCTAGAAGAATGTCAAAAAGCTCAATTGTGACATTGCTAGGGGCTCACTGCGGGCTGACTGGGTGCAGTTCCAAGTACTGGTTATGCTTTCTGTCTGCCCCACCAGATCTGGCAAGATTGGAATAGTTTGAATCCCTTCAGTGAAAAGTTGCATTGTTCTGGGACCTAGAAGATGTACCTTCTCTGTTGCAGTGCTTATCTTGTGAATAGCTTCTGGATGGGCCTGATCCTACTGAAGGCTATTAAATACCGTATTTTTCGCTCTATAACACGCACCTGACCATAAGACGCACATACCGGTTTTTAGATGAGGAAAACAAGAAAAAAATAAGTTCACCCAGGCAGCGTTCATGCCTAAGACAGGACTAGAACTCACAGTCCCAAAACACAACAGATCTGGGAATCCATCAACAAGATCTAACTCAGTTCTTAAAGAATCTAATTTTACCCCATCCAAGCAGAATCCCTAAATGTGCCTTTTTCTCCTTTAAAAGAGAATCAATATTCGCGATTCCTTACTGGGGAGGGAAAAAAATCTCTGTGCAGGGACTCAGGATTCCAGCAAAAAGCCAGTGACTTCTACCTTTGATGGGCGATGTTTGCATGCAGAGCACATAGGACACACACACACACACACACACACACACACACACACAGAGTCTCTATGTACAATGCACCGTCTTGCATAGATCAGCCCATGATATTGACAGCCCTTTTGCTTATTTCCTAATGCCTCCCCCCCGTGTTATCTGCTCCACCCCGAATTCTCCTCCCTTCCAGTCTCCTTAAGCAGCCATTTATGATCTTAATATAGCCCTCAGTCTGTCTCCCTTTCCACACCTCCTAAAATTCTTCCTTCAGGCAGGCTTCCAGAGGTCGGCTGGCAGGATGCAGGTAACCCCTCTCCCCTGTCCTGCCGCCTCCACGGCGCCGCTCCGCATCCCGTGCCTCCGTGCCTCAAGCCCCCATGTCACA
This sequence comes from Protobothrops mucrosquamatus, assembly GCF_001527695.2. NCBI lineage: Eukaryota > Metazoa > Chordata > Lepidosauria > Squamata > Viperidae > Protobothrops > Protobothrops mucrosquamatus. Next base: position 319,066 of record NW_015386918.1, on the reverse strand, counting down.
GAACTGACAGATACCCAAGGATGATATAAGATTGCCTTCACATAACACACTTATAGTTAATTCAGTCATGGTTTACTGTACTCAACCCAATTTTCATACAACACATTTGACCACTAATCACATGGTTTGGGTTTACACACAGCACTAATTTGTTTCAGGATACTATAAACACAGTTGAAAACTATTCCATTATAAACAAAGCATAGATTAAATCTTGGGGAAAAATGTTTTGGTGTATTCAATATTACTAGAAAGCACATACAGAAAATGAATTGCATTTCTTAAAAGCACCGAAAGAAGAGAATATTTGTAGCTCAGGGTTGAACATTAAGTTCTGCTTAGCTGTCACAGTCTTTGCACGTTTTCTTAACCAAAAGCAGGCTTTGCCTTGTTTGGTCACGTGTACGGTAATTCCCTTTTCTGCATGCTACACTTTAGGGACAGTCTCGCTTCAACAGCAACCGACCTCCTCGCAATCCATTGCGACTCTCCTCACTTCCCACGTTCCCAAACGTGGAGAAGCAAAACGCGCCCCACTTTAATATTAGCACAAGCTAACGGCGGCTCCTAGGCAAGCCTACCAAACCTTACGCTCCCTAAAGCTCAGAGGAGAAAGGGTGCAGCCCAAGCCGAGCTCTTGATCAGTTGGCGCAGGCACGTGTGGACACAAGTCCACACATTCGAGGCTTCCCTCTTTCCACTCTAAAGCCGGTGCCTCACCTTTTGGACCCCGGGGAGAAACGGCGCTGCTTTGGCCGTCCGAGCTCCGGCTCCACATCACCCCGCTGCTCCTCAGCCGCTGCTCAAGTGCTCCCCGAAAAGCCCCCGGCGAAGGAAGCAGCGTCGCTGCCGCCCGACCCCACCCGGCCGTTCTTTGGATGGGGGGAAGGCCTGCCAGCTTGGCAAGAGCAGAGGAAACGGGGAGGGGCGCCTTGGGCTGCTTGCGCCACAGGCTCTCCTCACAGCTTCGGCTCCTTTCAATTTTCGGATGGGCGACAAAGCGGCCCGTTTCTTAGCGCTGAAGCCGAGGAAGAAACGCTGGGGCGGTTTTACCCGGAGCGGAATGATTGCAGTTTTGGGCTGCTGATCTCATGACCCACCCTGGAAAATGAACAAAATGACTTGAGGAGCCTGATTCCATCGTGTTTGTCGCGGGCTCGCTCAAAGGACAGAACCATGTTGTGGCTACAACCTGGTCGTTTTATAATGGGGGTGGGAGGAGGACAAGCGGTTGACCTATATAATAAGAAAGGGGGGTGGGCAGGCTGATGACCCCCGGACCTGCGCCAGTCAGCTGGAACGTCAGGCAAAGCTTTGGCCGGTGCAGAGGGCGGAGGGGAGGCCACCGCAGCGCCGAACTCCTGCGCTTGTCAGCTGGGAGGTCTGGCGATGGAGCCGGCTGGTGGAGAGCGATCGGGAGGTGGCGACTCAGCGGGCGGGGTCCTGCCTGCCCACGAATGTCAGGCCCACCCGCCCCATTTGTAAAAGAAAAAGTCTTCCGTCCAAGCATAACGCCAGCAGTTCTGTGACACGGGGGCTTGAGGCACGGAGGCACGGGATGCGGAGCGGCGCTGTGGGAGGCGGCAGGATAGGGGGGAGGGGTTACCTGCATCCTGCCAGCCGAGGGAGAGGGAGTAGCACAGCTAAGGAAAAGGGTAAAAAAAAATGGCGGACTGCGACATTCACTCCATAAGACGCACAGACATTTTCCCCCATCTTTTGGGGGGAAAAAGTGCATCTTATAGAGCGAAAAATACGGTATGCTACTGATTGTGTAAGCTTTTACCAAATGTTCTTACTAAATGCTGATGCCAATATCTTGACAGTAAGTTGGCATGTAGATTTCAGACAATGCAAACTTTAATAATATATCCTGTACAGTCCGGTTGCATAGAAAGGGTACAAGCCTTGGATAAAGTTAGATTACTAATTGATATTTTAATTAGACATTAAAATGATTTATTTTAGTTATAACAGACATGGAGTTTTAATACATGTAAAATAATTTCATATGGTACAGTGGAGATTTTTAGAAAACATTTTTGTGAAGTGTAGACTTTATTTTCTTTCTTTTTAATTGCATTAAATGTGGTAATTGTGTTCTTTGCTCGGGCTGCAATTATTGGAATTATTCCTCACATGTTATGATAACTCATGGAGATAATCAAGGATGTCCTTTTTTCATCTCATATTTAATTCAGTATTAATTCAGAATCATTAGTTTGCCTCATCATGCAAAGAATTATTGAGCTTAAAAGTATATATAAACTGCTATATTCTATATTATGTTTTACAGATTATGGAAGTTCTATACCAATATTTACTGCTATAGTAAATTATCACAAAAGTTTGATAAATTATCACAAGTTTGATAAATTATCACAAAAATTATGTAATGATTTGGAGTTCCCACATATTTTCAATAGTCTCTCATGCTTTTAAGCCTTTTTGTCCACACAAATTAGCAACATGTAACATTATTTAATTAGTAATTTGTTTAATTAGTATTGAAATGGATTATTCTAAACATTCTATGTTTTAAAATATAATCAGAAAGTATGTATTTGCAAGAATTTTGGAATAAGAAGTTGGAATACTAGTATTAACAAATCAATAGTTAATGTTCTAAAAATTATTATGCTATCTATTACCTTAAGATGAATCAATTCAACAAATGTTTATTTTTCCATGGATATTTCAAAGATTATCTAAAAAAAGGTAGCAGTCAGTTCTCTAGTGTAGGAAGTATAAAAGATGGCTCAGTTATATATTTGATATAGATTTGTCCCAAAAGCATTCTGATTCAAATTAATGTCCCTAAATTTGTTAATGTGGTTTTGAGATAGTGGCATGGTTTAAAGATTGATATGATTTTTAATCGTATACTAAAAAATTAGAATTGTGGAATTACCAAGCGTGAGGTTTAACAAGAAAAAACATTTCTCATTTAGTTTAATGCTGTGTTTAAAAATTAAGTCATTTTTTAAAATACGTATTATCATTTTTGTTTTCTATTCTGCATCTTTCTCCTCTTTCTTTTGTATATGAATGGATTAAGGAAATGTTAAAAAATGTAGTTGTGCAAGCAGTAACGAATCTTTGGTTTTATATGCTGAGCCTCACACTGTTTAATATTATTGGACCGCTTTGTGTTCTGGTGTTTTGAGAGATAAAGAATCATACTATGCATTTTCTCTACCCTATTCATGCCCATATTTTTATCATTTAAAAATAAAGTAAAATGCTGCTTAACAGAGCAGTTGCTGGTACCCATCATTTTTTTATTATCTTTTCAATTCTCTAGATGTATGAAACGTCCCATTTTCATAGGAGCTTTCATTCTAATGGAGTAAAAGAAAAATTCAGATGGATCTACCTGTCTGGATAATGGCCAATCCATAAAATGGCACAACCTGACTAACAAGGAAAATTATGATGGCACAAAATTATTTGTTATATAGATGAAGCATGAGACATTCCAGAAGAGAAGATGTCATTTACAGCATTTACGTGCAAGTATAAGTGTTTAGTTTGGATCAATATTCTACTACAGTCATGGTAGAATGAGATGTTAGGTTTATTTGTTATTTTGTATTGTTAAATGATTTAAATTTTAAAATTAAAAAAACACCCATAAGTACAATACTATAATATCTTTTATTTTATTACGTGCTATTGTTTTGTACTTTTGTACTGCAATTTAAACCTTTTTCAAAAGAAATAGATTCTCATAATCAAGAAGACCTGGATTCTGACAATTTTCAGAGGGATACAGGATTGCCCGGGGGTAAATTTACACAATAGAAAGGAGTCACTTGGATGCAATTATTTGTAATTTAGATTGGCCTTCCCCTGATTTAGTATATTGGTCTGGACTTAATCTATGTTAAAATAAATTAAAATGTTCTTGCTTATATATACAGTATAGGACAGTGATGGCGAACCTTTTAGAGACCAAGTGCCCCAAAACTGCCACGCCCCAGCTCCACCGCCTGCTCTCCCTGCTCTGCCCCCTCCCCCCACCCTGTCCACTGCCTCCATGGCCCGGTGCAGCAGATCGTCCAGGCAGCCTTGCAGTGCCATGGCGGCCATGCGCTCCACACACACACCACACCATCAACTGCACGTAACGGGGTGCGAGGGTGGAGTCATGTCCCTGCTGCCCAGCTGCCATGTCCTTGGCTGCACTGCTCCACATGGGCCGCGCCTGGGGACAACTCTCCTCCGGGGGGGCTGCTGGTGAGGAGGAAGCCATAGGGGGAGGGCTCCAAGTGCTGCCTCTGGCACGCATGCCATAGGTTCGCCACCCCTGGTACAGGAGATGTTAACACTTTTTGGTATTCCATACATTAACTGGTTTTCATTTCTGTGCATTAGCAGATGGAGAGAACAAAGGTTACATCCTCAAGCATTTATTTAGAGTATATTTCCAGGACACACTTACTGATATGTCTCTACTGCACATAGATAAAACTATGGAAATGCTTATTTGTGAACTCTTTCAGAAGAATGCTTGCCAATATCCCCTTTGCCAACCTGGCCAGAGTTAAGTTTTATTTTATTTATGAATACTGGAAACATGGAAATTGTTGGTTTGCATTAACATGTATTTGTTTGGAATAGAGTTCTATGGCATTTCTTATATAAACTAACATTGGCACATCTCCTTACAATGCAGTAATTCCCATTGGAAATATGGTTACTATTCACAGTGATATATGTAATTCGATTGATCTATGAGATTTCTATGAGATCAAGCCAGATTTATGAAATTTTATATAACCCCGGACCGTATCTGGATTTAGTTTACAACATTCCAGGCAATTTATAAGCCTATGTTGAAACTAGAGATATCCTTGTGCAGCCAAACTTGTTAATAGGTTTGATGATTTTCCAGGGTAGCTGAGTTGAATATGGACCAGCTGCAAATTCCAGATCTTCCTAAATCTTCCTAACTTCCTAAATCTGAAAGAGCTTTTACAGTGAAATATTATCTTGAGTTAACATTTCTATGCTATTATTCAATAATTGTGTATTGAAGTAGTTGATGAAATTAATGTTTTGGTATATTCCCCAATTTGTTTTCTTGAGGTCAAAAATGTCCATCCAGAATATATTGCCCTTTATTCTGGATTTATCATGATTACCTACACCAGGGGTCTGCAACCTTGACAACTTTAAGACTTTTGGACTTCAGTTCCCAGAATTCCTCAGCCAGCATAGCTGAAGTCCACAAGTCTTAAAGTTGTCAAGGTTGCAGACTCTGGTCTAGACAGTCAGTTTGGTGAAGTGGTTAATCATCAAGCTAGAAACTGGCAGTCCTGAGTTCTAATTCCACCTTAGGCACAAAGCCAGCTGGGTGACCTTGGGCCAGCTGCTCTCTCTCAGCCTTAGGAAGTAGGCACTGGCATACAACTTCTGAAAAACCTTGTCAAGAAAAAACTTCAGGGGCTTGTCCAAACTGTCTCTAAGAACGTGACACAACTTAACGGAAGAAAAAAAAAAATACCTAGACACAAACAAGGAAACTAAAAATATAAAATTCTGTTTTTCAAGCACCAGATCTGGCTGGTAGCAAAAATTATTTAAGTCTAGAATATTTTTTTGACTAGGGTTCTAGGTAGGAAATTCAGAAGTCGCTTCTGTATTGGAAGTTTACCTGGCAATCAAGTTGACATTCTGGCATCGTACATAGCAGCAATTATCTGAGAAAAGCTTTAAATTTAATCAGTGGAAGAACTATACCTCTATACGAATTAAATGAAGGATGCATAAAGGAAACCTCTGATATCTGTGAGGTCTTTACAGGCACTGTTATTATTCCTGCTCTTCTTCTAAGCTTCTGGCTTTACTACTTTTTCTGAAACAAAATGGATCTTTAGCTAAAGTATCCGAACATATCAACAGAGAAATACAAGCCTCGGCTTTGTATGCATTGCAGTTTCTCTACATCAGGGGTAGGCAACCTTGGCTCTTTTATGACTCGTGGACTTCAACTCCCAGAATTCCTGAGCCAGCCATGCTGGCTCAGGAATTCTGGGAATTGAAGTCCATGAGTCATAAAAGAGCCAAGGTTGCCTACCCCTGCTCTACATAATACACATTGAAATTTTATGAAGTCCAAAACGTTGTTTTCAAAATTGTACCACACATCTTTCTAGATTTAAAAGGGATATTTCTTTCTGAATTATAACTTAAGTTCCTAAAGCTATGAGTAGACTTGGTACAGATTAAAGCAGTTTGGTATCTTCTGGGCTGTTGGATTGAAATTCCCATAATGCCTGTGGCTTGCATACAACATATAAAATGGCATACAGTTTAGGAAAGCTGGTTGAAAGACATACAAATTTCTTAAATAATTTGATGTAATCCTTTTTATGGTACTTAGATATTCATCTTGTTGGAAAATACATATCTCTCACTTTCATCGGCTCCTGGTATTATCCTTTTCTACTTCCTAAGAATTCTGGTGCCCTTTCTGGGTTGCTTTTGAAGCAATCAGTTCAATTCTGTGTCAAAAAAGTCGGCAGAATATTTTTTTCCTACTAACAATTGCTTTGAAGCTCCCCAGGGAATCTTCCGTAGGCTTGTTTAATCCTGGTATCCAGTTGGTGGACTATTTTAAATCTCCCACTTACAGTTAAGCATATATATGATGGTTTTCTTCCCATGTGTCCAGCACATTATTATTCATTGTGAATATGCAATATAGTAGAAATATATTCTTAAATAATCACACCGTCAGTGAATCAATATACTTTGCAATTGAATAAGAGCAGTTGAAATATATATCTAGGAACTCAGTGAATAATAGTTCTTTACTGGATAGAAAAGGCACTTTTAGTGCTCAATAACCCACTCTTTGCAACTTTTACTTATGTATTTGTCTCCGGTCCACATACATCATTATAGAAGCAGAAGTTCATTAGGGTTTGCAGTTCTTCCTTGTAATTCTGCTTCACAAAAAAGTTCCAAGATACATGGAAAAATAGACTTATTGTGAAACAAAGGCACACATTTGAACATTTATTTTTACTCATAACACAGTCTAATACCAGCATACTTTATTTTATTGCGCTTCACAAATATTGCATTTTTAAAAGACCCTCTGCCAGGAAAAAGATTATGACATGCTGGAGGCTCATATGGTGTTTAGCATTTTTTGGCAATAATGTATTTTTAAATTAAGGCATGTACATTTTTTGACATAATGCTATTGCACACTTAGTAGACTACTATATAGTGTAATCCTAACTTTCATTTGCACAGGAAAACCCAAAATTGTGTGACTTGTTTCATTGCAATATTTTCTTTATTGCAGTCTGAAACTGAATGCACAATAGTATGCCTGTAGACATATAATATTCTAATATACTAATTTATATTGTCATAAAGCTCTTACTTTTCCCTACATGAATTTATATGCCAAGATTTTCTCATGCACCAAAATTAGGAATGAAAAAAACCTTCCAGTTAAGAAGATATATTCCTTCCATACTTTTTCCTATCCACAAATTGTTCTTATTTCATCCACAGAGATTATAAATGAGTGTATGAAAATGGATGTGTATTACATACTTGTAATGGGATCTATCCCTACATTTTTCCTACATAACAGTACATATCCTCAATAGAAAACAGATAGCTACACTATAGAATTAGGTCAGAAATTAATATTTGATAATATTAAGTTCTCCAGTTATGTTTTATAGAAATAAGCAAAATTATTTAACACTTTTTCTTAGGATTCTTGAAACAGACAGGTACGAATATGAAATCAGAGATAAGAAATGATAAATGCAAATATTAACATCAAATGACAAAATTTTATTTGAAATCGTCACATGTATAGTTACTTCAATAACATCTGTGCTTAACATTAACTTGTGTTTAACATTAGACATCAAAATGTCATCAATTAAAGAGCAGAACAAATGTACTCATGGGCAAAAAAAGAAAAAAGTAAAATGATACAAAGAAACATATGGATTTTTCTTTGCCAGTTACATGAACTCTGTGCATTTCCTCTTTGCTTAGAAATAGATTTTTTGGACTGGAACCATCAGTACATTTCCATGTTTTCTTGATAAAGCAAAGCAGATGTACAAGTCAATTTTCAATAAAACACAATCTCATTTACAAAGCTCCTCATGCAAAAATCATCATATGGATCCATTTCTTCATTGGTGTAGAAAAAGTAACTTGTAACCAAGAAGAAACTCTGCAAAAGCAAATTATTAAAAGGAAAAGGTGCAACAGAGGTTTGTTGAGTTGAACCAATATACATTGGAGAGTCTTAACAAGAGAGTTTAATATTCTGTGGCATAGTGTGAAATCTCTAAATGTAACTCTAAAATTGCATCCTAGGATATAAGAGTTTAGACTAGCTGTGAGTCTATTAAATGATTAAGGACATTGCTGAGACTAATGACAGATACTCTGTTTATTTAAATTGTGGTAGATTAGCACTTAACTCTATTCCATATGTACACTTAAATAATTTTCAGTCATCTACAAACATCTAGTTTTATATATACCATTATTTATCAGGTATTAGAGGAGTAATATTTTGACAATAGAGTTGGTGTTATGTGTAAACTATCATTAATACAAGTTGATTTCTGATGTGTGTGTTGTGGGTGGGTACTTAATGTGTGTGCAACTGAATAAATAGTGTTCATGTCTTTATTGATGTGTTTTGTCTGTTTACTATGTAACACACTGTTTTTTGGGGGAGCTGGAGGAGAAACTGATGACATGCTGACTTAAAAATTAGCTTTTGATGTCCCTAATTTCTGTTGTTTCATATGTACAAAGAGCCAAACATCTAGACACTTCACAGAGTTGCAGAAGTATTCTTTTAAAAATCAGATGTGCTTCCTCAATGATTTCAGACATACTGATATCACTTCTGGCTACATGGCACATGGAAGAAAGATAAAGGATCTCACTGAAACTTATTGGGTCATCTGAAGAAGCCAACATTTTTGGTCTGTGAAAGGTATCCACTTTAAAAAAGCCTCAAAACTTGGTTTACAATAAAACGGCAGAAGGAACTTATATTCACTAACTGACTATTTGGCTAAGTATGCTGTGCAAACACTGTCTGTATTTCTTCAATAAATCCTATACCAGAGAAATGTATATGTCAAATAATAGAATGATTTGCATATAGGAACTCTGGATGCATGAAATATAATGGACATTCCTTACTTCTTTCAATAGTTGTTGGATTAACAGCTGGAAACCTCTGGCAGGCCAAATGCAATAGTATAACTCAGGGCTCCCCAACCCTGGTCCTTGGACCAGAACTGGACTGTGGCATGCCAGCAACTGGTCTGCACAAACAAGCAAACGCCCATCTGTGAGAAGCAGGCAGCACACAGAACCATGCACCCTCCGGTCTGCAGAAAAATCTTTCTCCATGGAACCGGTCACTGGTGCCTAAAAAGTTGGGGACCTCTGATATAACTAAACAGAGAATCAACAAGGAGCGTTATTTCTGGAAATGAAACGACATAAGAAGGAATAGCCAGAGTCTTGCATATACACTTTTAACATCTCCACATTTTGGTTATCATACTTAAAAAGGCTTTGTACAATTTGAGCAAGATGCTATTATGTGATGATCACTTCCTGTTTTATCAAAGTTGATGAATAGTGCAAAGCTATAAGTTTTTAAACTCACATGCGTGTTGAAAGATCACTTTGGAAGTTTGAAGTGGAGAAGTTTTGAAGAGAAAGAACACCCATGGGGATGAATTCCTCTTTCCACCTCCTGGTTCAATAACTTTAATGTGGCAGCAAGCACGACACTCATTGTGTCTCGCTGTATGTCAGAGATGCAGAAATGGCTGCTCCTGGCAATCTCCTGTGATGATGGACTGAGAAATGCAGCCAGGCATTCCCAGCCATTGTAAGCTTGAGAGCGAGCGAGTGAAGAGGCTGCAGACATAATGACAAATCAGTTTCTGAGACTGATGGAAAAATAGAGCAATGTGATAGAAGACAGGCAGCCTAATCTCCTTTAGAGGAGATTAACAGATGAGCATCTTCAGTGCTAGCAATTCCAAGGTAATATTCACCAAATTATCGGCACAGAGAAAGAGAATATTCTTTTGAACAACATCTCATCACAGACTAATATCTCACCCAACAACAGGCAGAAGCCTATTGGCAGTGATATGTGTTTGAATATTTTCTTTATCTGCCGATCAGTTCCTTCTGATGTGGCTAAAACAATGAGACGCAACCGAAGTACAAATACAAAACGTAGACAATTTCAGTCTGAACGAAGAGCTTCTGTGCTATTTAATCTTACTAATGAAAGAAAGAAATCTATATTTAAGCATGTCTGGGAAACAAATGTAACAATACAATGTCATTTCCTTTTGCCTCACCTCAGTCCTTTTGCTGTCATTGCTTTGGCTGCTGACATCGCGATGAAAGGGAGGAAGAAAAATGTGAGATGTGAGGAGAAAAAAGGGGGAATTCTTGCATTAAGAAGAATTAATCTCTGTGAGGTCCCCATAGTTATCAGTGCAAAATTAAGAATGTATGCAGCTTATGAATCACAAGGGCTGGCTATTGCAAACAAATTTAGACATCTTAAGGATTTCTTTCTTTTTTTTCCTGTGCATCCTCCACTTATCTCCATAACTAACTTGGACCAAATTGGTATCAAGTTTGGAAGGAGAATTTAGATATGTAAAGTCAATATTTTAACCGTTGCAATATGTAGGAATAAAGGAATGCAGAAAAGAAAAATAAATGTAAAAAACCTCCAATAAATAAAACATTGTAACCTATATAACAGTGGTGGCGAACCTATGGCACGGGTGCCAGAGGCGGCGCTCAGAGCCCTCTCTGTGGGCATGCATGCCGTCGCCCCCAGTCCTAGGCCTTCAGCTGGGTTTTATAAAACCTTTTCGCTTTAGGCCTCTGCTGCCATGTGCAAAAAAAAAAAAAAAGGTTCAATCAGTCAATTTCAACTTCTTGCAGGAAAAAAAAAGATCTTGCAAAGTTGGAATTGATTGATTGAACTTTTTAGTCCCACCCAGTCTGCCGTTACCATCGCAGCCACATCCACCCAATGGGCCACGCCCACCCAATTGGCCACACCCAGCCAATGGGGCCACACCCACCCGGCAATCGACGATGCATAAGTAGGTTTTGGGTTGCAGTTTGGGCACTCAGTCTCTAAAAGGTTCGCCATCACTGCTATATAACATACCAGCTCATTTTTTAAAGACAGTATTAGAGTTTGACCACAGGTGAGCATATTAATCAATCTGTTCATTATGTTGACAGCCAATTCATAAGTTGAGAGAATTTTTTTTCCAAGACTGCAAATCCAGGGAGATATTAGATTTCCATTATATCAAAATAATCTTTATTGATATATCCCAAGGTCAATAAATTCATAATTTTGCATATATTGGTACAATTTCAATATATAATCAAAAACTTCAACTCATATTATTTCTTTTTTTTTTTGTAAAAATCTTATTAAGAAATTTATGTGTGCCAAACTGAAAGGGGATGATAGCATGGCAAGCCTGTATTATAAGTGTAGGTGTTCAATCTATAATTTTACATTTTTGATAAAATGAATTTGACAACTAATATTTTAAAAGATTCAGCTACCCAATAAGAGAATAATTTTGGTTGAATTAATTTCATAAGATTCTGCCAAAGTATTCAATTTTCTTTAAGAGTTGATTTTTGAGCATGTGATACTCTAACTTTTTGTTCCAAAATTCTTGCAAAATAATATCAACTTTTATAGTTTTAATTTACTGAAAAAAAGAATATTTTCAATCATCCAACTCATCTTACAGTCCTGATAATAATTCAAATGCTGTAATTGGTTCCAGTGAAATTGTACAATTCAAAGAGGCTTTAATTGCATCTACAACAATTTTCTGTATCAAGACAATTTAAATTCTCTTGCAATGATTCAAATTTAAAAATGTAATTGGCTATAACCTGATATGAAGTATAAATAAACTTACTAGCAAACAGATGCCTAAATTCTTAAATAATAATAATGTGGTAAATTTCAAATTGGGATTATCTCAAGTATAAATTTATCAAATGAATAGTTGTTTAAAAGATGTATCTATCCTTACAACTTCCTAATATGAATTGCAGCCTTCCACAGAAATGGAACATGATATAACTAAAACAAAAACTGCCATAGTTTTCTAATTATACCTTCAATAATTTTTAAGCTTTACAATTTGAATCTAACAAAGAAATAAAAATCAAAATATGCACCTAATGATAAAATTTAAAAACTTTAATTTTGATAAAAAATTAGAGTTTTGTCCTTCCTTCAAAAACCTCTATCTCATAAATCCCTCATTATATCTCATAAATCCCTCAAAAATATTTTAAATACATTAATTTAGATTTAGATTTAGATCTATAAATTACATTAAATAAATAATAAATTTAATAATAATTTAATCTATCAAATTGATTAAAGGAACATAATTTACTATTGTTTAGGGATGAATAGCAATTGATAATTCAGGAGTGTAAGTGAGCCATTGATGAGGAATGGGAAGGTATATGCATATGAAAATATGTACAAGTTAAGCAAATGTTTGTAAATTACTGCATTTTCCAAAGGGGGGAAAATAATGTAATACTAAATTTAAGATATATGTGCAAATGTAATATTAAACAGAAAGTTCCTGTAGTAATTATATTTTCATAAAATCCACAGTGATCATTTCATTTTAAAGGTAAATTGTTTGGACAAATTCAAATCTTTTCAGTAAATGTTACAGAACTTATTTTTTTGACATTACTTCGTTTAGCAAATTGCATGTGCTTTACTTTCTTAAATTTTAGGGATTTTTTACTGGAAGTTTCTCATCTGAGGAAAGCAGGATAAAAATACAACTATATATTTTAAACAGTGAAAGGTAGAGAGAGATTAAAAACACAGTGATACAAATACAAAGTAAGCATTTTGAGTTTTATAATGTTTGCCAGAATCTCAGAATTTTTATAGGTGATAGGCAGTGAAATAAAAATACATTTTCTTTCCAAAATTGGCTTGTCAGCATTTAAAGTTATGGGTTTTGTTTTGTTTTTGTTTTAAAAAAAGTCTGAGGACTATGCAGTACAACAGAATATTCGTTCTTCCTTCTTTGAGGAGCTGGAATATTTTCCCATACTGCTGCTGCTGAAATTGTTTTCTTAGGGATCAGCTAGCTTTGGTAACTATTTCTGATGTGATGTCAAAGGTTAAGAAGTATAGTATCAGATGTCAGTGTCCACAGATTCTTCTCACAGTTCTTTTCCCACCCAAAAAATTATGCTTAGGGGCTTCAGGTGTAGTTGACTCTCATTTCAAAGCATTTCAGAAATGGATTTAAATAAGTTTTTAACTGCATTCACCAATCAGGTTTTTTTGTGGTCAACATGACTAATAAAAATTAACTTTCTGAGCATTATAATGATGATTTTAATATTTTTAAGAGTTGGAAGGGACCTTGGAGGTCTTCTAGTCCAACCTCCTGCTCAGTCAGGAAACCCTATACCATTTTAGACAAATGGTTGTTCAATCTTTTCTTTAAAACCTTCAGTGTTGGAAAATCCACAACTTCTGAAGGCAAGACTTTCCACTGATTAATTGTTCTAATTGTCAGGAAATTTCTCCTTAATTCTAGCTTGGTTCTCTCCTTGATTAGTTTCTATCCATTGCTTCTTGTTCTGCCTTCAACTGCTTTGGAAAATAGGTTGAACCCCTCTAATTTGTGACAGTCCCTTAGATATTGGAACACTACTATCATGTCACCCTTAGTCCTTGTTTTCATTAGACTAGACATATACAATTCCTGCAACAGTTCTTTGTATGTTTTAGCCTCCAGCCCTCTAATCATCTTTGTGGCTCTTCTCTTCACTCTTTTAGAGTCTCAACAGCATTTTTATATCATGGCGGCCAAAACTGGATGCAGTACTCCAAGGGTTTTATACTGTATATAAGCTGCCCAGAGTCATTGGATATGAGATGGGTGACAAATAAATTTTATAAATAAATAAATTACAGTTATCAGTAAGAGCATTTGCTTCTGATATCAGTAGAATTAAATGTTGTCATCAAGTCATAAATCCATGTGTATTTGCATTTAATTCTGCTTTAGCAGTAATTGATTTCTCTGAAAAATAGTTTGTTTATTTATATTTATTAATCAGATGTATATAGCTATTCATTTTACCAAGGGAGATTTTTGGCAGCAATACGGAAACCCAAGCATGGACTATGCCATTTGCTATGCCTACTGTAATAATGAAAAAATTGGCCTCTCTCAACATTATCTTGGGACACATATATTCACCTTTATTCATTGGCATCTCTGTTAACAATGTTCAGAGATGGAGTGACATATACTATTAAATAAGTACACAATCAAGTTCTTCACATGGGTATTTTCACACCATTGTAATTGACTGGGATTGATCACAATTAATTATGATGAATTCATAGTTGGAAGGAACAGAGCAGTTAGATAGGATCCTCTAGTGCACAGCTGGAAGTAATTTTTCTAGACAAAGTAGAATTATGGTAAATTGCTGAAATATGATCATACTCCATAGTACTTGATAGAAAGAGGAAGCAACTAAGGGCACTAGAATGAAGATATAGTGAACATCTGAACTTATAGCTGACAAGATTTCAACTTCTGCAGCAGAATAATTAAGCAAGACCTAGAAAAGATAACTTGCACATTCCTTTTAACTTTACTCGGCATGATTTGCAACTGAGTTCTTTCTCTGAGGGTGTCTTGCATTCTGAATGGTGTATCAGGTCCCTTGGACCAATTTGTGTTACCTGTTCTCAATTACTTTTTGGATTAAATTATTGCCACTGAGCCTTAAGAATGACCTGGCTACAAAGAATGAAATATGCTATCTGTAATTAGCTATTAATCTTGCACAAACTTTAACATGCTTCCCTTTCCTTTACTGTTGCACGACTAGACTATGTCATAGCAACAGAAATAATAAAACTAAACACATTAGGGGAGAGGTTACTTGTAGTTGTGCTGCACCAATAGCTAGAGAGTTACGAGATGTAAGCATTTATTATAGAAATATAAATATTTTAAAACAGAATTTCAACCTGTATATCTGTAGACTATTTTTATAAGATATGATGTACAATCTCCTGTGCTGATCACAATCCTCCTAAGGATTCCTACATTTGCAAACTCCCTGAGTAGATCTACCATACAGATGTTAAACAAATTCCAAATCTGATATGGTCAAGGACAATCGGTAACACAATGTTATACTTTGAGGCCACCCTTAAATGTTATGCGGCGTCAGAGCATCAAATATTAGGCCCATCTGGAAACAATCTGAAATAAATTTAAGTATACATACAAGTTTACATGGAACCCATGCACCATATATTGAGTACACAATTAAGTCTGCACAAAATTACTTTTACTGGATTCCCAGTTGTGTTTTAACACCAGGCCTTTATGGACACATTAACTAAAGAATTGTGTAGCTTTTAAGACTACCAGGTATCCCACCACAATTTCTGTGGATATTTACTTCTATGGAATTCATGACTTCATGCTAGATAAAACATCTTCTGTGTCTATTATATAATCATTCTTGAGAATTGTGGTGATTTCCATATTTCAATGTGATTAACACAAATGAAGGCATATCAGGGCTCACATTGCCTATATATTAAGCTACATCTTTTGTCTCTCCTCAGCTCTGAACAGTATAATTCTCTAAGGGTAGAAAGATACCCTCTACATAAACTGAGTACATTGTGTTGGATCAATCAATATAGCATGCTTTGACTTGGAATAAAAATTTGACAGACTTGGAGTAGCATCCCAGATATATTGTGTGCAAGATTCACAGATATGAGGAAAAGCAAAGGTTCAGGAGCTGAAAGAAGGTGAGAGAAACATTTGTTGGGCTTATTCTCATTGCATTTCAGTCCTGTAACTAAGCAAATAGAATCCCATTTTTTCAAAGATTAGATTTTAAAATAGTGGATCGATGACTACATAATAAAATCTCTGTTTGTGAGTATATGTTATATGCCACTTTGATCAGTGAGTTGTTTTCTGTGATACAGATATTTGCCCGCTCATTGTCTTTACCCTTTGATAATAGTTGTTTTTTTTCACACTTGAATTACTAAATATCACATAGGGGCATATACAGAGGAATCAAAATAAGCTAGTATTAGAGATAGTGTACTTGGATAGAGCTATTGTACCCAGGCTGCAAAGATCTGGATAACTATTTGATTGCAAAGAAATAGCAAGAGCTCTTATCTATGGTTTGGTTCATTTTTGCAATCTGGCTACAACAAGTCTCTGCTGCATGGATTATATTGTAATTCTAGTTTATTTATTTTAAAATACGCTTTTAACGATTGTAGATTTTAAATCAACTAATATAGAACAAAGTTTTAATATTTGAAAAATCACCATCAATCAGTTGCAAAAGGCAGCTTATATCCTGTGATGATACCTTTAATATCATCAAACAACATCTCTGGATTTTTGGAAAGGAGTTGATAACTGAATAAAAATGCTAAATTCACTCTGAACATCTGGCTGACCGTGCAATGAACTCCAGGGATACCTGCTTGTCATGGGGAAGGAGATTGTGATGTTCTGATGAGATTGAAGCTATGCTATGGTAGTGCATTCTACCAGAAGGGTCACCCATGCTAGACAGATCTCCCTTCCACTGAGATGAAGTGTATCCACCAACACATTTAATATGGCAAGAATACAGAAAAAGAATCTCATACTAGTTCATCCATCACCTGAGTCGACAAGGACTGATTCAGATATTAGAGTTCCTGGGCATCTGTTGATAAGTGAGGAACAGGAGCTATAGATGGCCAGCCAGGGCTTACTGCAGTAGTATTACTGAAAGAACAACCATCACAGATAAGACAAACATATACTGTGTTTTTAAAAAAATCACACCATTATGACCTGCTAAATTGGAACCAACAAGCAGTGCTACTTAAAGCAAATGTTCGAATGTTGGAAAAGTATTTATCCAAACATATTTGCTTTATTTGGATGATCTGAATTTTTATAGAAAATTATGAAATCTAGTAACTGTCAAATGCAGTAAGAATTTTTAGAAGAAATATAACAATGGAATTTGGCTTAGAGAAATGTGCTTCTCTAAATTGGAGTAAAATCACAAAACAGTAGTGGAATTATAATGTGGAATGGCCAAACCACCAAAAGCCATTAGGATGAAGCCTACAAGTATCTAGGCATTTATAGTTGGATAACATCAGGCGTGGACATGTTTAAAATGTGATTGGTATAGAACTAGACAACCTGTGCCCTGTTGAGTCATTGTTTCAGAAATCCTTTCTTACCTAAGCAGACCCTCTCTTTAATTTCAAGTTGAAAATGCTTTTCCTGAGATATTATTAAGATGTCTAGAACATTCCAAAATTGCACAGGACATAGATTACACATGCAAGAGTAGTCCCCAACCATTTCTTTAATTTCCCATTTCCCCGTTTTACTTATCTTTGTTCATTTGGCTGAAAACACTTACAAGCCAATAACAAAAGCATATACAGCTTAATGATAGTAATTGGGACCTGGAACACCAGTGCTAAATGTGATCATAAAGTGCAACATCACTGACTATGTTAACTTACAGTAGCAGTTGTAGCAGTCCTAGTTGCTGTTGTTGGGTGAATTCCACATAATCTAAGTAACCTGCATGATTGCTATTTGCATTCTTCTGACAGCTTCCCCATTGACTTTGCTTGTCATAAGCTGGCAGTGAAGGTTGCACATGGCAATCATATGACTGTGGGACACTGCATCATTGTACTTGCTAGCTAGTTGCCCAGTGCCAAAATTGGGATCATAAAAATGCAGGGATGCTTTGATGGCCACACCTACAAGGACCAGCCATAAGTCTACCTAAGTCAATGCCATTGTAACTTTGAATGGTCACTGAACAACTAGTCATTCAGTGAGGATCACCATACCTGTATTATGTTATTAGGACTTTTGACCTTTCAAAAGATTTTAATCCAAGTAGGTCTCACCAATTAACTATAGTTGCAGAAGGATTTATTAGAACAGAGAAAGATAGGAAGGAAACTAGTGAAAGTCTTTTTTCTATGTAAATTTTCACATCAAAGGTAAGGTCTTTGTAATGGTTTTATTTTTGTCTTCACTTCACTTTTTTTTACAATCATATTATCAAGTTCTTTTTCTTTTTAATGGGTAGGCTGAACCAATGACATAGAGCATATTATAGCTAGACATTAAAGGCATTCATAATTTATGTTTCAAGTGAGGCTAAAATTGTTCCTATTGTCATTCTTGGCATAGAAATAATTTAAGTTATGACTTTGTTAAATGCCGATTAGTAGGAGGCAACTATTCCTCTCCCTGAGCTACCTGTATTGCTTTCTTTTTGTTTTGCTTTATTTAAAAAAATGGACTCCTGCTTGTTCCAAATCCATTAAACATGTCATGGAAGTTTTATTTAAGTTTTATATCATTTGATTTTTCTCTAGTGGGTTCCTTTAATTATGATAATTATACATTTATTTTTATCCGATAAAATTTAGATATAAGTGAATAGATGCTGGTTGCACTTTCATGTCTAAGTAATGACAAGTTTAGCATTCTGATTTTCAATAGCTGTGAATGTCTATATTGATTGCATTTAAACTGCCCAGAGGTTGCTGGGAAGAGCTACAATCTGTGAGTTAAGAAGGAGGAGGGTGGAGGAGAAAGTAGCTGAGCCCCTGCTGATTGGACCTCCATTGCATTTAAACTGCCCAGAGGTTGCTGGGAAGAGCTACAATCTGTGAGTTAAGAAGGAGGAGGGTGGAGGAGGAAAGTAGCGACCTGCGTGCCTAATGGTGCACGAATCATATAACTAAAATCATATAACTAAAAATCATATAACTAAAAATCAAAAACAGCAGCGGTACATTCAGGGCAAGTGAGTCTGAGATTCATTTCATCTCAGAATGTCTGGCTTAGTTCAAAACACTTGTTTTGCAGCTGTTTTTCACAGTACTCTTTTCAAACTTGGAAACTGTCCTATTTGTAAACGAATCACTAGTCTACAAGGAGATTATTTATCTAGGGTCTGTAATCTGTGCTCTTCAGGCAGAAATTAGGTGTCCAGTTCAGCCCTTCTACTCTATTGAGCCTCCGCGCTATCAGCCCCCTCTACCACAAAGATCCTGCAGGAGAAGGGCAGTGTGGACAACCGTGGGATCTGACAGGGTGAGAGCTGTGAACCATAAACACAAAGCTTTCGCTGTGTCCCTGCACAACAGATACAGTGCCCTTGCTGACCTTAATAGGGACATTAAGGAGACAAGTCAAGATAGTTGTGATGATAACTCAAATAAGCAGGGGATCGTGGTCCAAGATGAAGAACTTGTTTTTGACAGGGAGAAGTGCGAATCAAGTATTACACATCAGTCATGCAAGAAGAGCAAGGCATCCAAAAAGAGAAGCCACCTTCTGGTTGGTGATTCAATTATAAGAGATGTAAATTTAGGAAAGGACACAGAGGTTTCGAAAGAGGTCAGGTGTCTTCTAGGTGCTACTGCCAGTAAGGACAAGAAGCATATTTTTAAAATAGTCAAGACTGCCAGCAAGGACTGTGATGTGGATGCTATTGTACATCTTGGCACTAACGATCTTTCCCAAAAAGATGTACTCTCTGTGAAGAATAATTTCCAGAGCTTGGGGAAGGAACTTAGCAGGATAGGCTGTAGGCTTACTTTTTCAGAAGTTTTACTAGTGTATAAGGAGCAAAATGGAAAAGGCCAACGTATAGCAGAATTCAATATGTGGCTAAAGGAGTGGTGTAAAGGCAAAGGCTTTGGTTATATTAGTCCCGATGTCTGCAGCTGGTCCAATGAAAAAATGTACAAAAGAGATGGTTTGCATCCATCTAAGAAAGGGACTGAGTTACTTGGCAATAAATTCCTAGATTTTCTGGAGGAATATTTAAACTAAACAATGGATACAGTGAGTTAATTGATACAGAACATCCCTGTCTCCGGCAATCAAAAAATTATAGGGTTAGCAGTGGATGTAACATAGATGTGTGTGTGGACAAGAATATCAATCTTGCTGTCAAGCAAAATCAAGCTTTTAATAATGAGTGCCACACAAAGTGTGCTAACCAAACAGGTGGTAAGAAAATAGGGGAACTCAGGCACCACACAGGTTATGTAGAAAGTAAACACAGGGTCAGTCATAAAAGACTCAAATGTCTATACACCAATGCACAGAGTATGAACAGTAAACAGGGTGAACTAGAAATTCAGGTAAATGAAGGCAGATATGGTATTGTTGCCATTATTGTATTCTTTGACCAAGTGACAAAATTAGTGGACCAGAGGAATGCTGTGGATATAATTTACTTGGACTTTAGTAAGGCATTTGATAAAGTAGATCACAACCTACTACTCAATAAGATAAAAAAATGTGGGTTATACAGCATCACCACCAGATGGATTCGTAGCTGGCTGACCAGCCATACTCAGCGTGTGGTCCTCAATGGAACCACATCTACATGGAGGGAAGTGTGTAGTGGGGTGCCCCAGTGCTCTGTTCTGGGCCCAGTGCTCTTCAACATCTTCATCAACAATTTGGACGAGGGGATAGATGGGGAAACTCATCAAATTTGCAGACGACACCAAGCTGGCAGGAATAGCCAATACTCCAGAAGATATGCTTAAAATACAGGAAGACCTGGACAGACTTGAACACTGGGCTCTGTCTAACAAAATGAAATTCAATGGTGAAAAAAGTAAGGTTTTATATTTAGGCAAGAAAAACCAAATGTATAGGTATAGTATAGCTGGTACCTTGGTCAATAGTAGCAACTGTGAGAGGGATTTCGGAGTCCTAGTGGACAATCACTTAAATATGAGCCAGCAGTGTGCTGCCAAAAAACTAACACAGTGTTAGGCTGTATTAACAGAGGGATAGAATCAAGATCACGTGAAGTATTAATACCACTTTACAATGCCTTGGTAAGGCCACATCAGTTTTGGTCACCACGATGTAAAAAAGATGTTGAGACTCTAGAACAGTGATGGTGAACATTTTAGACACTGAGTGCCCAAAAACCACCCCCACCCCTGCCCCACCCATCCCCATCCTGTCCCTGCCCTGCCCACCCACAGTGTCACCTACCGCCTCCACAGCCCACTGCAGCAGATCGCCCAGGCAGCCCTGCAGCACCATGGTGGCCATGCCCTCCTTCTGCACCTTGCAGCATCATCTGTGTGCAATGGGGCATGAGGGCGGAGTCTTGTCCCTGCTGCCTGGCTGCCATGTCCTTGGCTGCGCTGCTCCCCGCAGACCATGCCTGGGGGCGACTCTCTTCTGGGGGGCTGCTGATGAGGATGGGGCCATGAGGGGAGGCGGGGCTGGGGTGACGGCACGTGTGCTCACAAAGAGGGCTCTGAGTGCCGCCTCTGGCATGTGTGCCATAGGTTTGCCACTCTTTCTACTGTTCTAGAAAGAGTATAGAGAAGAGCAATAAAGATGATTAGGGGACTGGAGGCTAAAACATAAAAGGAATGGTTGCTGGAATTGGGTATGTCTAATTTAATGAAAAGAAGGACTAGGGGTGACATGATAGCAGTATTCCAATATCTCAGGGGCTGCCACAAAGAAGAGGGAGTCAAGCTATTCTCCAAAGGGCCTGAAGGCAGGACAAGAAGCAATGGATGGAAACTAATCAAGGAGAAAAACAACCTAGAACTAAGGAGAAACTTCCTGACAGTTAGAACAATTAACCAGTGGAACAACCTACCTCCAGAATCAGTGAATGCTCCAACACTGGAAGTTTTTAACAAGAGATTGGACAGCCATTTGTCTGAAATGGTATAGGGTTTCCTGCCTGAGCAGGGGGTTGGAGTAGATGACCTCCAAGGTCCTTCCAACTTTATTATTATTATTATTATTATTATTATTATTATTATTATTATTATTATTATTATTGTTGTTGTTGTTGTTGTTGTTGTTGTTGTTGTTGTTGTTAAAGGCATGCATAATTTTTTCATATCTTCTGAGATGTGTAGGAAATACAGTCTTTTGTGGGAGAAACCATTATCTTTGTGGGTAGTTTTAAATTAATAAACCTTGCAAAATCTTTTCAAATCTTTGCATGCTCTAAAACAGCTGAGGATATGTTAATATGGGGTGAAAAGGGTTTGGGATTGTATATGCAAGTGCTTTCCTACTTTAACCTGGCTTACTATATGCAGCTTTTTTTTCATTTAAACTAACTGGACCATTTCTTTGGTGTCAGAAGCGCTATTTAAGGCAGAGGTCCCCAACCTTTTGAGCACCAGGGACTGGTTCCATGGAGACAGATTTTTCTGCGCACAAAAGGGTGTGTGGTATTGTGTGCTGCCTGCATCTCACGGATGGAGCTTTGCTTGTTTGTGTGGACTGGTTGCTGGCATGTCACGGCCCGGTACTGGTCCACAGCCCGGGGGTTGGGGACCCCTGTTTTAAGGCACTTCTGGGTTGAAAGGATTATCTGGTGACATTATCATTGCCCCGAGGATCCCCCTGAGGGCTCCTTATAGCAGAAACCCATTAGATCTGGCAGAGAGGGCATGCCACAGATCCTATCTGCCAGCGACCTACATTTGGTAGGTCCTAAGCAGCAGGACTTCTTTGCTGTGGCACCTTTTTTATGGAACATTCTCCCCCACCCCCAGAGTTTAGCTAATTCCATTCCTGTTGATATTTAAGAAGTCCCTCAGGACATGGTTACGCCATTATGTTTGTGGGTTCTGGGAATCAGAGACCTGGTTCAGTGGCTCCACTATTGAGATGGATGTAGTCATTATCTGTCTCTTGGGCTTTGTATATATTTCTAAACATCTCTATTTTAATGCTATTTTTTCTATTTTTAAATCTCTGCTTTTAAATATGTATTCTTTTTTTAGTGATAATTGTATCCTGCCATAGTCACTTCTCGTGAGATGGGTGGCTATATAAATTTGATAAATAAATAATTAAATATGCAGTTAAAATACTTATAGATTCCAGTTGAGTCCTTGACTTTCCATGAGAGCTCTTGAAGACAGTTTGATTCCTAGAAAGAAAGAATTATTGCAATATCCTGGGTGTAACCCTTGATAGCTCTTCACAATTCTACTGATGAATTATAACACCACTCCCAGAAATTAAAGCGCAAACTCTACCAGAATATAAGCTTTAACCATAAGTGGAATTCCCTAATTAATTGTTCCCTGAGATACACTATAGCTTATAAACTCTATTATAGCTAATATGTGTTATATCACAACTGACGGGATGAAATTCCAGCAAATCCTAAAGATATCTTCTCCATCAGGATCCCCAACCTGTGAGCCATGGCCCACTAGTAGGCAGTGAGGGGATTGCAACTGGGCCATGGAAATGGTTGGCGAGCACGCACATGCACAGCCTCATTTGCATGAGCAGTGGGCAAGTTCATGTGCATGTGCTCCATTCGCATGCACGCCTCTTGTGCAAATGGAGCTGCATGCGAATGGGCGTGCTTACCTCCCACTCGTGCGAAACTATCCCCTCTCCCCCTAGCCAGTCTGCAAAGCTGGAAACATTGGGGAACTCTGTTCTATATTAATCTGAGTATCATCCATCCTTAAAATGTTCCTTTCTGTTTCTTCATAAATTATGGTGAG
The DNA here is from genome assembly GCF_001527695.2 of Protobothrops mucrosquamatus. Taxonomy (NCBI): domain Eukaryota; kingdom Metazoa; phylum Chordata; class Lepidosauria; order Squamata; family Viperidae; genus Protobothrops; species Protobothrops mucrosquamatus. The sequence goes on along the minus strand of NW_015386918.1, from coordinate 295,329 downwards.
CATCCTGAAATTTCATGCCAGTTTCTCTAAAGTAAAAAGGGCATTGTGGCTTACGTATAATTTTTCCCACCTGCACACATTGTATTGCAGCACAAATTACTTAAGTTGAGGTAATGTTTTAATTTAAAAATATGTAGGGCAGGGAAGACATTCTTCACTCTCTGGTGGCTTGCTGAAAAATAAATTCAGAAAGGTACCATGCAGCTTGAAATCTTAGCAGAAAGTTTTCACTGCTGCCAGTAAGAGGCTGGAGTGACACCCAGTTAAACAAATAGTGCAGAACTTTCTATCTGGCATGTGGGTGGCCATAAAATTTAGTAACTTATGCAAACGCCTATATCTGCTTAGCTTTCAGGCCTGTTTTAAATGAGATCTTTTTAATTTGCTTGTAAGATATTGAGAGCTTTATTACCCGGTCCAGTTGCCTTTGATCCTGGTCTTTGGTTTCCTTCAAACAGAAATGTCTATATACACCAGAGTGAATGATGTTTACATGATGCGGTCAAAATGTTCTTTAATCCATGTTTGATTTTTAAGATGAAATAGGAAATATGATTGGTAGCACTGAGATGTTAAAGAGTTCACTCGTCAATACAATTTATTTTAGTTCGAGTGAATATAGTAGCCCAAGTGGTTTCACGAAAATCAATATTTTTATTGATAGGACATAACTTTATTATCTATATTGAGGAGAGAGTCTAGCAGTGCTTATTCTCCTCCCTTCAGTAGATAGGTAGGTACCTATCTACTGCTAGAGCATGTATGTAGATCTCTATACTGTAGAGTAATTTGAGAAACAGCTTGCCTAATATATACAGTACAGATAATTGCTAATGTCAAGGAAATCTTTATATGTGTATGTGTAGTGTATGTATATATGTATCTATGAACTGGAAGTGAAGTAGGCTGCATTTAAATCTAACAGATAATAGCACCTTCTTGTTTTAGACTGATACTTTTAACTAGTATGGCTCAAATTTATGTTTTCCAAGAAGAAATGTCTATTTGTCTTACTGTTGAAATTCTGGATGCAAATATAACATGAAATCTGCTGTCCATATATCAAAAGCTAACCTATTTAAATCTACATAGTATCCCGCCTTAGTATGTTCATATACTTTTTTTTTTATTGGTGTCTTCTTCCTTCATCTTCCTTGTTTTGTTTTCTTGACTGAATATCCAGCCTCTAGAACTATTTTGCAGTCCTGGAAAGGTTGCTTACTAGCTTATGATGCTTTAGTCAATCTTTGTGAAAAGGAGTGAACTAGTGTGGACTTTGAGTTCTTGTAATGGGTCTGCATATCTTCCAGCCATTTTTGACAGCAGGATTTGACATAAGCTATATTTTTTCCTGATCTCATCATAGGCTGATCTCATCATAACAACATGTTTAAATGTCAGTTTCAATGATGTGAGCAAAGGTGGAGAGGAAAGTTAAAAAACTACCATTTCAGTTAACTTGCCTCAAATAATATCACAGAACCAAGCATTGATTTTGACAGGCAAATACACCACTCCCGGATATTTATATTATGGAGAGAACAAAATGCTTTTAAAAATCATTTCACAATATTACTTCCACCAATGTATTCATAAATGTACATGCAATATGTAACACTTTAGGCTCTGAAATTTAAGCTTGGCAATATGTACACTACAGCTTAAATGGGAGGCAATCCTTCCCTAAAAAGCAGCTTATCCAGAAGCACCTCTTTTCATATCTTTTAGGTATTCAAATACATGATTCCTCCCCCATCTGTGAGTGAATCTAAAGATATATTCATTGGACCTTCCCTTACACTGTATCTATAGCACCATCTACTCCACGAGATGAAATGAATGTTGAAGCATGGACATATTGCACAATTCTGATGGTCCAAACAGTTCATTTATATGGGAAGCTTACTACCCACTTGAAACCTCCTCTTCATAGTATGGAAAATAGTAAGGATGAGAATTGCATGGAGGAGGTGTGATTGAGGTGTTAACATTAATGATAGCTAACATCAGATGGTTCACAGAAGTATTACTAGGTGTGATTCCTGATTTATATGCCTAGATTAGACAGCATTCAAAATTATATACATGCCTGAATATAGAATAGATTAGAGCTGAAAGAAACCTTGGAGGTCTTCTAGTCCAGCCCCCCACTGAAGCAGGAGAACCTATACCATCTCAGACAAGTGACTGTCCAGTCTCTTCTTAAAAATCTCCAGTGATGAAACACCCACGATTTATGAAGGCAAGCTGTTCCACTGGTTAATTGTCCTCACTGTTAGGAACTTTCTCCTTAATTCCAGGTTGCTTCTCTCTATGATCAGTTTCCAACCATTGTTTCTTGTCCTGCCTTCTAGTGCTTTGGAGAATAATTTGACCTCCTCTTTGTGGCAGCCTCTCAAATACTGGAATACTATCACCCCTATTTCTTCTTTTCTTTAGACTAGCCAAACCCAAATCCTGCAGCCGTTCTTCATATGTTTTAATCTTCAGGCCTTGGATCATCTTAGTTGCTCTTCTCTGAACTTTTTCAAGGGTCTCAACATCTTTTTTGTAGTATGGTGACCAAAATTGGTTGCAGTATTCCAGGTGTAGTCTCACTAGGGTTTTGTTTCCATTCAAAGGAAAGTAATAGTTGTTAGAATTTCACTGATGACATAATTTCATTCCAAATAAATTTGGGTAATGACTTATTAAACACTAAGCTTTGCCTTTGAAGTACTAACTACCAGAAAACTGACCATTGATGATAGGAAAACTCTGCTTACAAAGATAGACATTTTCAAGTTGACTTTGGAAACAGAAGCAAATGCCTAGTTAGATTGTAGATATAGGATTGTGTACTCTATGGTTCAGAACGTCTGACTGTTATAAAAGAAAAATAATTGCTAATGTCCTTGGCTAGGTCTCTGCTTTCTGACTGTAGCTTCTCTACAACTTTTCCAGGTAACAGCTACATACAAAGAGGTTTTTCTAAATTGCATTACTGTACTTTTCTAACCTTAGGGCTATTTTCAGGGCTTCACATTTTTATTTAGTCATTGAATTTTGGTGCCTGTCTAAGTGTATTAAAAATCTTTTAAGGAATACCTGGGAAATGTTTGCTGATATTTGAGCAACACTCTGTACTCCCAGCCAAAATGAGTGCCACCCTCTTTAAGAAAAATCTGCAGACAGATTTTAATTTGGTTCAAATTTGATAGCACCTATCAACTATATATGCTCTTTATCAATCACAGATACCATTTATTCCATTCCATTCCATTTTAATGGTATTTTTGAACCAGAAAAACTTGAATTGCATTTTTCTAATATATATATTAGACAGAAGCAATTAGTAACATCACGCACGCAGGCAAGGGAGGCAGGAGAAAGTTAACTACCGGTTTGAAGACTGTAATTAAGGCACAGCCCAACTGCCTGGGACCGGTGACGAGGTCCAGGAGCCGGGCGCAGATGATGGATGGCTTATAAAAGAGACTCTCTCATGGACTGGCACGTAACCCTGACGATGTCGGAAGNATATATATATATATATATATATATATATATATATATATATATATATATATATATATATATATATATATATATATATATATATATATATATATATATATATATGGTGTGCTATAATTTACCATTTACCTTTTAACCATTTGTATACATTTAAAAAAATTACCACTGTTTTTTAGATATTTCATTCACAAATGTAGATACATTTCTTGGGCAAATTTTTGAGTGGAGGGACTTGTAAATATATTTAGTTTGGAAAGTACTATACTAGAAGATGGCTTATACTTCAAGGACTAAAATATATCATGTCATATTCATAAAGAAGATACTGTCAGAGACTAAAATCTTGGTCTCTGTGGCAACAAATATTGTGTACCCTTTAAATGTGGACTCTTAGCTTATCTCTGGTATTCACTAAATTAACTGTAAAATACCCAAAGCTAATATTTTAGAATTTTCTGCTAAAGATTGTCTCTGAGTAGCTGCAGGAGTCTGCCATTAATCTCTTGAGTTACAGCTGCTCTATTCTGAACTGTAAAGATTTCACATATTTAATGGTCTCAATGCAAGTTGCATATTCCTTTGAATGACATTATGGTCTGCTTTCCAAACAATTGTGAGACTTGTTTGTTACAGCTATTTCTATAATAATACAGAGAGCTTGTTAATTTAAAAATTGACATATACAGATCATGGGTGAGGAAAACCAGCAGAGATAAGAATAACCATTCACTAATGAAGTATCCTGAGACAATTATTAATTTGCAGCAGCTAATTACTTTTCTTTAAACAAAACAATGTGAAAAATAGGAACCAAGGGATAAATTGCCTTCTAGAATGATAAAACTTGTTCTAATGCTGAAGTATTCAGTCCATGGTGACTCAAGGACATTTATTATGGTCTTGTCACTATGGGACTTTTTATAACATTTTATATGTCTAATACAGTGTAGCAATCGTCTTTAGACTTTTTTTTATTTAGATAATTTTTATTAAACTCATCAAAGTGTAAAATACACATAGTAGGAAAATGGGGAAAGGGAAAAGGGGAAGAGAGAAAACTATAGGATAAAGGGGAAAAGGAAAAAAACAACATTAGCTTCAGACTCTCCAGTGCAGTAGAATAAAAAACAATAATATTATAGTCTCAACTTTTTACTTTTGCATACTTAATACATACTAGCCATTTCTGTAGCAACAAACTGGTCTTATCAAAATCAAAGTTTTATTTTTTTTGTTTTGAACACAAAATCCAAATGTAGTTTTCAAGTAGAAACAAAGTTAGATGTGTACTTTTCTTTGATTAAAGCAGTTAATTTGGCCATCTCTGCTAATTCTATCAGTTTTTCCAGCCATTCATTCATTGTGGGAATTAATGTATCTTTTCATTTTTGGGCATAGAGAATTATCACAGCTGTCAACATATATAACATATATAAGCTACATTTTTTCCCAAGTTCCTGGTCCATTAAACGTAAAAGAAAAATCTCTGTTTTTTTAATATTCATTTTGAGAATCTCTGTATTAAAATATGAATCTTATCCCAATATCCTTTGCTTTGTCATCAGTCCATGAAAGATGATAAAAAGTTCCTTCTTTGCATTTATAGTTCAGCATATATTTGAAGCACCTTTATATATCTTTAATAATCTATTAGGTGTTAAACATCATCATTATATAATTTTATAGTTATAGTTCAATGTACAATTTAAATATTTCATCCATATGTTTTCCCATTGTTCAAGCATTGTTCAAATATTACATTTCATCCAAAATCCTTTATCCTCCTGTAACCACCATCTATCTACTCCTGATGTCTGAAGGCTGCAGTATCAATAGTCTTGGAAGTTTCAGAGCTTAAGAAAGCTGTTTTGCGTGGTGCTGCTCTCTGTATAATGCAGAATTGCTGCTTGTTTTTATTTATTAGATCTTTATCCTACCTTTTCTGAAGAATTTTTGAATGATATACAGTGTTCTTCATCTTGTTCTCCTTCTCTGATCTCAAGGTCTATGAAAAATTTAAGAACTTCTCATGTTCTAAATCTGAAATGTTGATAAAATCCAGAATTTGTGATATAAGCAATCCAAAATCTAATAACGATCACTTTCTGACAGGAATATTCCTCTCGAATGGTGAGTATATTTGATAAACTTAGGTGTTTTTCCTCTAACAATAATTTAGAAGATACCCACTCACCTAATCCCATTTAAGCAGAAATGCAACTGATAGTGAAGAATCTTTCCCATAACTACTATAAAAATAAAGACAAATATACGTGTCCCAAGATAATGTTTCAAGATCGAATCTGGATCTGTCACTGGTAAACCTATGGTCCCAGTGACTGACCCAAATTCAATTTTGCAGTAACTGCTATACTATTATTACTATTATAAAAACAACAACCTAGGACAAATCAAAACCATACAAATACATGTTATTTATCAAGTCCAATGCATTTAGGCCTCCAACAGCTTCAAATGCCATTGCTTTCTCTATTCTCTCAAATGGTTTCATTTGTCAAGGCTCAAAGTCCAATGTATATGCTGTTTGTTGTTTGAGTATAATATTTGCCACATAATTATTTCCAAGGTTATCCTTAAACTATACAGGTTTTAAAACTGTACCAGCACCAGCTTATGAAATCAATAGGGTGGTATAAAAGGTTATTGTATATTTTCTATTGTATATTTTCTATTGTATATTTTGTCTATGCAAGAATAAAACTGACATAAAATAAAACGTAACACTTTCTTTGCCTCCAATTTTCATTTCAGTTGCTGTGATTAAACATTGAAAATTTCTAGAAATTTTCCAGACCTTATTATGACAAATTTGAAAGCATACTATTTACATTTCTTGATCATTTGGAGATATGGTTAAAAAAAAGTGTTGATGACAGAACATTCCTGTGACTCCCTTGTATAACCAGTAATATACATCCCCATGAAGTTATTTAGAAAAAAATATATTTTTCCCCAACTAGTATTGTGAAAATATCAGTCTAAATATCCACATCACATTTATAAATATGAGAGAATGTCAGGGTACAAAAATGTTGGCAACAGCAATGAGCCTCTGGCTGATTTCCTTTCTCTTTACATCTCTACCTTGCCTTTTTATAAAGACTTATGTGTGATTGATCAGTTTAGATTTTCACATCCAAAGGCTGTGCTGTTTTAAAAGACTATGTCTTGAATAACAGTCTATACCAAATAAATACTTATTTCACATGAAAAAACCGTTCCCACAATTTGCTATTGGCAAAAAAAGGATATGATGTCTGCATTGCTGACATAATTCCAGCAAAATAGTTACTTGTCTTGGTGGCAGAAAGCTCACTTGTGTTTGAAGGTTAATTCTTTCCATTGATGTTTATAAAGTTTGTGCCAAGTCTATTTTCTAATTACTTTTGAAAAATCTGAGAAAAATATAAACAGGTGGCACACTGACTGACTCTGCTGAGGTGGAATTATGAGAGTGGTGGGCCAACACTGTTCCTGTTCGGTTACCTTTGACTTTCATATATCTTGACTTTCATATATCCGTAAAGAAAGACACTCTTCTTAGGTTCTAACAGAAATATGGAAGTTGGTTAAATGTTTAATAGCATCAGTAGTAGTTAGGTAACCTCAGACTTGAACTTTGGGACTGATGGACATATTTGACATATGAAAAGCAGTCATAAATACCCTTATGAAATAGCTAATACGGTGGGCATAACAAATCCCAAGCATTACATTAGATGATTAGCCTTCTAGGGTGTCACATACCATCTTATCTTTATTTTTCGCAGACTGGCACATTTCCAAAACTACGACTTTGGCACATTCATAAAAATATAGAAGAGGTTAAAAGCTGCATACTTAGTGTCTACTATGAAAATATCTCATAAAAATTGAATCAGTGATTCTTGTACTCAAAAGAGTTGTTCAGGACTAAATGCATTCTGGATTGTTGGATTAAAACATTTTCCAGAATATCATATGTTGCAAGAACTTGAGTTCGGTAGAGCATTTAGTTATTGGGAGCCTTTATATTTTGGAATGATCAACCCTCTTAAGTTTCTTCACAGCAGAATGAAAAATAAAAGGAGAGCCAGGTCAATTTTTAATTAATGAACACTGTTAAAATTTTGTAACAATGATGGGTTTGCATTTATTATTTTGAAGGACACTATTATAGAAAAAGAATGCTGTAAAGTTTGTTGAAAATGTTTTGGGCAAGATGGAATTCAAGGGATTCCTGGATGTCCTGGAAATAAGTTAAGATTTGAATAGTTAAGGAATTATTTTCAAATTATGTTGATTAGTGCTTAAGTAGTACAAGATTTACTTTAAAACCATGATCTGGATGACTGAGAATCTCTGTAGAAGATTTACTTTATGACTATGGAGATTTTCAGTCATCCAGGTCATGGTTGTCCCAAAGGTGTTTTTTCAGGAGGCAACTGGACTTTCTTGTTTTCCTTTGAAGATGTTTTGCTCCTCATTCAAGAAGCTTTTTTAGCTCTGACCGGATAATGGGGAATGGAAGGATTTATATTCCTTGCAGACAGCTGGTCATTTGCATTCTTTGGAATGCAACCATTTGCATTTCAGTTTGAGATGTAGACAACACAGACTCATCCCTAACAGCCTGTGAAGGAACACATGGCAGAAAACATCCTGCAGCCAGGAAGGCTCCATACCCTTTTGCACTACTCATGTGACCCTGAGGACACAGGTAAACCTCCAAAAAGACCTCAGTGACTCTCTAAAAGAATACAAATGACCAGCTGTCTGCAAGAAATATAAATCCTTCCATTCCCCACCATCCAGTCAGAGCTGAAGAAGCTTCTTGGATAAGAAGTGAAACGTCTTCAAAGAAAAACAAGTCCAGTTGCATCCTGAAAAAGTACCTTTGGGACAATATTTACTTTATTTTAAAACAAAATGTATAATTGTGATATGGGGAAGGAGGATTCTTTGGATAGTTATCTGTTCAAGTTGCTGTCAATGGGATCCTAATCTTTTTGAACAGAACCCCTAATTCAGGGGTATCAAACTCAATTTCATTGAGGGCCACATCAGCATTGCGGTTGCCCTCAGGGGGCCGGGTGGGTGTAGCCAGGGTGGGTGTGGCCAAGGTGGGTGCGGCCTACTGGATGGGCATGGATGGAGTGGGTGTGACTTACTGGGTGGGCGTGGCCAGCTCTACATCATTCGCGTCAAGGGTGCCTGTGGGGGCCTGGGCAGGAGTGGGACAGATCTCTCTGACAGAAGGGGGTGGGACCAGGGCAAGTGCCAAGGCATGGTCCACTGGAGGAGCCTCACTGTTCCTCTCAGGCCATGCGGGGGGGGGGGCTGGATGGTGGTGCAGCCCTGGGCAGCAGAGGTCAAACGCCCAGCCTGGCCCTCAAGCACCTGCTGCACCAAGCCCAGCCCCACTTCCTCAAGGGGGCGCCAGCTGCACTTACTTCCTCCTCAAGGCTGCTGCTGCTGTGCTTGCTCTCCTTAGCCAGGTCGCTCATGATGGGTACGAGGGCAAAGTCAGAGGGAGGTCCATTCCCTCTCCATGGGAGGAGACCCGGCTTTGTATCCAAAGCTTCCTTAGCAATAGGATGGGAGACCCCCAGGATAGGCCAGGAGGAGGGGGCAAGGGGATGGTGAAGGGCAGCAGGGCAGGACTAAAGCAGGACTTCCCTTGGACCCTCCCTCTCCTTCTTTCCTTGTTTCCTTCCTTCCTTCCTTCCTTCCTTCCTTCCTTCCTTCCTTCCTTCCTTCCTTCCTTCTTTCCTTCCTTCCTTCCTAAGTACAGAGTGGTGGGAAAATATTTGAGATGAGGGAAAGAGAAAAACAGGTAAGAAATGCAGCTGGGGAGGTGTCACCCTTCGTGAGGAATGAAGAAATGCACCATTGCCTAGAAGTGGCCAGTGCGATGGTGCATTTCTTCATTCCTCACAAAGGTGACACCTCCCCAGCATGCACCCAGGGGGCGGGGCTGACGCAGCAGGGGCTGGTTCCTCGCTGTTTCCAGACAGCCTTGTGGAGCTAAGACTGAATGCATTTCAGCATAGATGGCCACCATAAAATTGAACATTGGCTCCCGGCCAGCCTGGGCCAGGGCCAAGGCAACAGGGGCCATTCCCTCACTGTTTTCAGGATGGCTTCGTGGGCCACATGAAACCACTTTGCGGGCCGCATCTGGCCCCCAGGCCTTGTGTTTGATATGTCTGCCCTAATTAGTCCATAGAGTCCCTGCATCTTGTTTCCCATGACATTCATATTCTACTGATGTCCATGTCAGCAGTGTTACTGAGTTAAGGTAGTCTATTACTATCTCATTGACTGGCAGTCACTTTCCAAGATCTTATGTAGTATTTTTCTTTGCAATTGCTATCATTATTGCTACCAATCACACTGTGGATTAAATCATGCTGCCCATACCTATCATGTACTCTGCTACTGACAGGTAGGCACTTTTCTATCAAAACTGGAGTTAGACAGTAGTTGCAAGACAAACAAAGTGAAGATGATAGATTATAAAAACATTAGGAACTGCTTCATCATGGAAACAGAAAAATATGGAACCCTTTTCAGAATTAACACTGGAATTCATGTTAATATTCTTAAATTGTGTTTCTTTGTTTTCTGGTTTTCATTAGTTGCGAAGACTCAGTTGAGTAGAAAGGCACAGTAAAAACTGAATTACTCCCTAGAGGAAATAAAGGGATAAAACCCCTTTTTATTCATGCCAAGCTCTAGGAATATAGACTGAGCTTCCTTCTACTCAGTAAACAAAAATCAAAGCCTCACAAGCCAACCCTTTGCAAGGGTTCCCCAATTTGTTTCAATGGTTCACAGACTTTTTAAAAGTTTCCACGGCCTTGTGCTTTTTTAAAAACAAAGAAATAGCCTGTTTTCACAGTATTCTACCGACACAATCTCTATTGGTACTAAAAAGGTTCATTTGTATGTCAGCAGGACTGCTGCAGGATTAAACTTTGTGTTTTTTTCATATCAAGCAAAGCAGGACAAGTAACCAACCTAAGTATGAGAGAAAATTCAGTAAGTTTTCCCAGACTGATAAATTTATTTAGGGCCTTCAGTGAAGCATCATTGTCACTGAACATAATGTGACTGAATATAATGCTTAAACACACATTCTCTTTACAGTTTCTGACATAAAACTACACTGGCCGTATTGATTGGGTCTGTTGGATCTTATTTTCTTCATTCTTCTATGGTATTAATGCTCTCCCTTACAAAAAAACTGCATCTACTGTTGATTCCTTAAAATATATAATCTGGAAAAGGATTTTTTTTAAATAAAAAGTTAAGCTAAATCAATTAAAATTAAATCAGTCTAACTTGATCAGACTTCACCTTTTGTGTGTCTAGTACTGGGCATGTTAAGTATGTTAAGAAGGATTCTGTCCAAAGAAAAAGTTTAGTGAAAGGNATATATATATATATATATATATATATATATATATATATATATATATATATATATATATATATATATATATATATATATATATATATATATATATATATATATATATATATATATATATATTTAACCATTTGTATACATTTAAAAAAAATTACCACTGTTTTTTAGATATTTCATTCACAAATGTAGATACATTTCTTGGGCAAATTTTTGAGTGGAGGGACTTGTAAATATATTTAGTTTGGAAAGTACTATACTAGAAGATGGCTTATACTTCAAGGACTAAAATATATCGTGTCATATTCATAAAGAAGATACTGTCAGAGACTAAAATCTTGGTCTCTGTGGCAACAAATATTGTGTACCCTTTAAATGTGGACTCTTAGCTTATCTCTGGTATTCACTAAATTAACTGTAAAATACCCAAAGCTAATATTTTAGAATTTTCTGCTAAAGATTGTCTCTGAGTAGCTGCAGGAGTCTGCCATTAATCTCTTGAGTTACAGCTGCTCTATTCTGAACTGTAAAGATTTCACATATTTAATGGTCTCAATGCAAGTTGCATATTCCTTTGAATGACATTATGGTCTGCTTTCCAAATAATTGTGAGACTTGTTTGTTACAGCTATTTCTATAATAATACAGAGAGCTTGTTAATTTAAAAATTGACATATACAGATCATGGGTGAGGAAAACCAGCAGAGATAAGAATAACCATTCACTAATGAAGTATCCTGAGACAATTATTAATTTGCAGCAGCTAATTACTTTTCTTTAAACAAAACAATGTGAAAAATAGGAACCAAGGGATAAATTGCCTTCTAGAATGATAAAACTTGTTCTAATGCTGAAGTATTCAGTCCATGGTGACTCAAGGACATTTATTATGGTCTTGTCACTATGGGACTTTTTATAACATTTTATATGTCTAATACAGTGTAGCAATCGTCTTTAGACTTTTTTTTTATTTAGATAATTTTTATTAAACTCATCAAAGTGTAAAATACACATAGTAGGAAAATGGGGAAAGGGAAAAGGGGAAGAGAGAAAACTATAGGATAAAGGGGAAAAGGAAAAAAACAACATTAGCTTCTGACTCTCCAGTGCAGTAGAATAAAAAACAATAATATTATAGTCTCAACTTTTTACTTTTGCATACTTAATACATACTAGCCATTTCTGTAGCAACAAACTGGTCTTATCAAAATCAAAGTTTTATTTTTTTTGTTTTGAACACAAAATCCAAATGTAGTTTTCAAGTAGAAACAAAGTTAGATGTGTACTTTTATTTGATTAAAGCAGTTAATTTGGCCATCTCTGCTAATTCTATCAGTTTTTCCAGCCATTCATTCATTGTGGGAATTCATGTATCTTTTCATTTTTGGGCATAGAGAATTATCACAGCTGTCAACATATATAACATATATAAGCTCCATTTTTTCCCAAGTTCCTGGTCCATTAAACGTAAAAGAAAAATCTCTGTTTTTTTAATATTCATTTTGAGAATCTCTGTATTAAAATATGAATCTTATCTCAATATCCTTTGCTTTGTCATCAGTCCATGAAAGATGATAAAAAGTTCCTTCTTTGCATTTATAGTTCAGCATATATTTGAAGCACCTTTATATATCTTTAATAATCTATTAGGTGTTAAACATCATCATTATATAATTTTATAGTTATAGTTCAATGTACAATTTAAATATTTCATCCATATGTTTTCCCATTGAAGAATTTTTGAATGATATACAGTGTTCTTCATCTTGTTCTCCTTCTCTGATCTCAAGGTCTATGAAAAATTTAAGAACTTCTCATGATCTAAATCTGAGATGTTGATAAAATCCAGAATTTGTGATATAAGCAATCCAAAATCTAATAACGATCACTTTCTGACAGGAATATTCCTCTCGAATGGTGAGTATATTTGATAAACTTAGGTGTTTTTCCTCTAACAATAATTTAGAAGATACCCACTCACCTAATCCCATTTAAGCAGAAATGCAACTGATAGTGAAGAATCTTTCCCATAACTACTATAAAAATAAAGGCAAATATACGTGTCCCAAGATAATGTTTCAAGATCGAATCTGGATCTGTCACTGGTAAACCTATGGTCCCAGTGACTGACCCAAATTCAATTTTGCAGTAACTACTATACTATTATTACTATTATAAAAACAACAACCTAGGACAAATCAAAACCATACAAATACATGTTATTTATCAAGTCCAATGCATTTAGGCCTCCAACAGCTTCAAATGCCATTGCTTTCTCTATTCTCTCAAATGGTTTCATTTGTCAAGGCTCAAAGTCCAATGTATATGCTGTTTGTTGTTTGAGTATAATATTTGCCACATAATTATTTCCAAAGTTATCCTTAAACTATACAGGTTTTAAAACTGTACCAGCACCAGCTTATGAAATCAATAGGGTGGTATAAAAGGTTATTGTATATTTTCTATTGTATATTTTCTATTGTATATTTTGTCTATGCAAGAATAAAACTGACATAAAATAAAACGTAACACTTTCTTTGCCTCCAATTTTCATTTCAGTTGCTGTGATTAAACATTGAAAATTTCTAGAAATTTTCCAGACTTTATTATGACAAATTTGAAAGCATACTATTTACATTTCTTGATCATTTGGAGATATGGTAAAAAAAGTGTTGATGACAGAACATTCCTGTGACTCCCTTGTATAACCAGTAATATACATCCTCATGAAGTTATTTAGAAAAAAATATATTTTTCCCCAACTAGTATTGTGAAAATATCAGTCTAAATATCCACATCACATTTATAAATATGAGAGAATGTCAGGGTACAAAAATGTTGGCAACAGCAATGAGCCTCTGGCTGATTTCCTTTCTCTTTACATCTCTACCTTGCCTTTTTATAAAGACTTATGTGTGATTGATCAGTTTAGATTTTCACATCCAAAGGCTGTGCTGTTTTAAAAGACTATGTCTTGAATAACAGTCTATACCAAATAAATACTTATTTCACATGAAAAAACTGTTCCCACAATTTGCTATTGGCAAAAAAAGGATATGATGTCTGCATTGCTGACATAATCCCAGCAAAATAGTTACTTGTCTTGGTGGCAGAAAGCTCACTTGTGTTTGAAGGTTAATTCTTTCCATTGATGTTTATAAAGTTTGTGCCAAGTCTATTTTCTAATTACTTTTGAAAAATCTGAGAAAAATATAAACAGGTGGCACACTGACTGACTCTGCTGAGGTGGAATTATGAGAGTGGTGGGCCAACACTGTTCCTGTTCGGTTACCTTTGACTTTCATATATCTTGACTTTCATATATCTGTAAAGAAAGACACTCTTCTTAGGTTCTAACAGAAATATGGAAGTTGGTTAAATGTTTAATAGCATCAGTAGTAGTTAGGTAACCTCAGACTTGAACTTTGGGACTGATGGACATATTTGACATATGAAAAGCAGTCATAAATACCCTCATGAAATAGCTAATACGGTGGGCATAACAAATCCCAAGCATTACATTAGATGATTAGCCTTCTAGGGTGTCACATAGCATCTTATCTTTATTTTTCGCAGACTGGCACATTTCCAAAACTACGACTTTGGCACATTCATAAAAATATAGAAGAGGTTAAAAGCTGCATACTTAGTGTCTACTATGAAAATATCTCATAAAAATTGAATCAGTGATTCTTGTACTCAAAAGAGTTGTTCAGGACTAAATGCATTCTGGATTGTCAGATTAAAACATTTTCCAGAATATCATATGTTGCAAGAACTTGAGTTTGATAGAGCATTTAGTTATTGGGAGCCTTTATATTTTAGAATGATCAACCCTCTTAAGTTTCTTCACAGCAGAATGAAAAATAAAAGGAGAGCCAGGTCAATTTTTAATTAATGAACACTGTTAAAATTTTGTAACAATGATGGGTTTGCATTGATTATTTTGAAGGACACTATTAGAGAACAAGAATGCTGTAAAGTTTGTTGCAAATGTTTTGGGCAAGATGGAATTCAAGGGATTCCTGGATGTCCTGGAAATAAGTTAAGATTTGAATAGTTAAGGAATTATTTTCAAATTATGTTGATTAGTGCTTAAGTAGTACAAGATTTACTTTAAAACCATGATCTGGATGACTGAGAATCTCTGTAGAAGATTTACTTTATGACTATGGAGATTTTCAGTCATCCAGGTCATGGTTGTCCCAAAGGTGTTTTTTCAGGAGGCAACTGAAAAAACTGTTTTCCTTTGAAGATGTTTTGCTCCTCATTCAAGAAGCTTCTTTAGCTCTGACTGGATAATGGGGAATGGAAGGATTTATATTCCTTGCAGACAGCTGGTCATTTGCATTCTTTGGAATGCAACCATTTGCATTTCAGTTTGAGATGTAGACAACACAGACTCATCCCTAACAGCCTGTGAAGGAACACATGGCAGAAAACATCCTGCAGCCAGGAAGGCTCCATACCCTTTTGCACTACTCATGTGACCCTGAGGACACAGGTAAACCTCCAAAAAGACCTCAATGACTCTCTAAAAGAATACAAATGACCAGCTGTCTGCAAGGAATATAAATCCTTCCATTCCCCACCATCCAGTCAGAGCTGAAGAAGCTTCTTGGATAAGAAGTGAAACGTCTTCAAAGAAAAACAAGTCCGGTTGCATCCTGAAAAAGTACCTTTGGGACAATATTTACTTTATTTTAAAACAAAATGTATAATTGTGATATGGGGAAGGAGGATTCTTTGGATAATTATCTGTTCAAGTTGCTGTCAATGGGATCCTAATCTTTTTGAACAGAACCCCTAATTCAGGGGTATCAAACTCAATTTCATTGAGGGCCACATCAGCATTGCGGTTGCCCTCAGGGGGCCGGGTGGGTGTGGCCAGGGTGGGTGCGGCCAAGGTGGGTGTGGCCTACTGGATGGGCATGGATGGAATGGGTGTGACTTACTGGGTGGGCGTGGCCAGCTCTACATCATTCGTGTCAAGGGTGCCTGTGGGGGCCTGGGCAGGAGTGGGACAGATCTCTCTGGCAGAAGGGGGTGGGACCAGGGCAAGTGCCAAGGCATGGTCCACTGGAGGAGCCTCACTGTTCCTCTCAGGCCATGCGGGGGGGGGCTGGATGGTGGTGCAGCCTTGGGCAGCAGAGGTCAAACACCCAGCCTGGCCCTCAAGCACCTGCTGCACCAAGCCCAGCCCCACTTCCTCAAGGGGGCGCCAGCTGCACTTACTTCCTCCTCAAGGCTGCTGCTGCTGTGCTTGCTCTCCTTAGCCAGGTCGCTCATGATGGGTATGAGGGCAAAGTCAGAGGGAGGTCCATTCCCTCTTCATGGGAGGAGACCCGGCTTTGTATCCAAAGCTTCCTTAGCAATAGGATGGAAGACCCCCAGGACAGGCCAGGAGGAGGGGGCAAGGGGATGGTGAAGGGCAGCAGGGCAGGACTAAAGCAGGACTTCCCTTGGACCCTCCCTCTCCTTCTTTCCTTGTTTCCTTGTTTCCTTGTTTCCTTGTTTCCTTGTTTCCTTGTTTCCTTGTTTCCTTCCTTCCTTCCTTCCTTCCTTCCTTCCTTCCTTCCTTCCTTCCTTCCTAAGTACAGAGTGGTGGGAAAATATTTGAGATGAGGGAAAGAGAAAAACAGGTAAGAAATGCAGCTGGGGAGGTGTCACCCTTCGTGAGGAATGAAGAAATGCACCATTGCCTAGAAGTGGCCAGCGTGATGGTGCATTTCTTCATTCCTCACAAAGGTGACACCTCCCCAGCATGCACCCAGGGGGCAGGGCTGACGCAGCAGGGGCTGGTTCCTCGCTGTTTCCAGACGGCCTTGTGGAGCTAAGACTGAATGCATTTCAGCATAGATGGCCACCATAAAATTGAACATTGGCTCCCGGCCAGCCTGGGCCAGGGCCAAGGCAACAGGGGCGATTCCCTCACTGTTTTCAGGATGGCTTCGCAGGCCCCATGAAACCACTTTGCGGGCCGCATCCGGCCCCCAGGCCTTGTGTTTGATATGTCTGCCCTAATTAGTCCATAGAGTCCCTGCATCTTGTTTCCCATGACATTCATATTCTACTGATGTCCATGTCAGCAGTGTTACTGAGTTAAGGTAGTCTATTACTATCTCATTGACTGGCAGTCACTTTCCAAGATCTTATGTAGTATTTTTCTTTGCAATTGCTATCATTATTGCTACCAATCACACTGTGGATTAAATCATGCTGCCCATACCTATCATGTACTCTGCTACTGACAGGTAGGCACTTTTCTATCAAAACTGGAGTTAGACAGTAGTTGCAAGACAAACAAAGTTAAGATGATAGATTATAAAAACATTAGGAACTGCTTCATCATGGAAACAGAAAAATATGGAACCCTTTTCAGAATTAACACTGGAATTCATGTTAATATTCTTAAATTGTGTTTCTTTGTTTTCTGGTTTTCATTAGTTGCGATGACTCAGTTGAGTAGAAAGGCACAGTAAAAACTGAATTACTCCCTAGAGGAAATAAAGGGATAAAACCCCTTTTTATTCATGCCAAGCTCTAGGAATATAGACTGAGCTTCCTTCTACTCAGTAAACAAAAATCAAAGCCTCACAAGCCAACCCTTTGCAAGGGTTCCCCAAATGATTTGTTCCAATGGTTCACAGACTTTTTAAAAGTTTCCACGGCCTTGTGCTTTTTTAAAAACAAAGAAATAGCCTGTTTTCACAGTATTCTACCAACACAATCTCTATTGGTACTAAAAAGGTTCATTTGTATGTCAGCAGGACTGCTGCAGGATTAAACTTTGTGTTTTTTTCATATCAAGCAAAGCAGGACAAGTAACCAACCTAAGTATGAGAGAAAATTCAGTAAGTTTTCCCAGACTGATAAATTTATTTAGGGCTTTCAGTGAAGCATCATTGTCACTGAACATAATGTGACTGAATATAATGCTTAAACACACATTCTCTTTACAGTTTCTGACATAAAACTACACTGGCCGTATTGATTGGGTCTGTTGGATCTTATTTTCTTCATTCTTCTATGGTATTAATGCTCTCCGTTACAAAAAAACTGCATCTACTGTTGATTCCTTAAAATATATAATCTGGAAAAGGATTTTTTTTAAATAAAAAGTTAAGCTAAATCAATTAAAATTAAATCAGTCTAACTTGATCAGACTTCACCTTTTGTGTGTCTAGTACTGGGCATGTTAAGTATGTTAAGAAGGATTCTGTCCAAAGAAAAAGTTTAGTGAAAGGCAATAAGGATGATTGGAAACTAGAGACCAAGATCTGTGAGGCAAGAAAAAATTAAAGATTAGGGAAAGTTTTATGAGAAACTACTTCTGAGAAAAGAAGATTGAGATAGGATATAGCAAGTCTCTTCAAATACCTGAAAGGAAACTCATACAGGCAAAGGTCAAAGCCTTGGCATGCAGGACATAAAATAATGATTTCCATTTACAGGAAGGAGAATTCCAACTGCATATTACAAGACAGGACAAGCAATTTGAAAAAAGTTAGAGAAGAATCTGAATAACACATGAATAACTTGTTGAAGAATTCTGACTTAGGCAATGTGCCCAAACACCTTGTTATGCGTTTGCAGTTTTCTTTTGCTAATTAAGGTTCCTTTCCCAGCCTTTGAACTTGTTTCTCCTGTTATTGTGAGGCTACTCCTGAAGTGGACACCATTTCCCTAAGCTTGTTATAAGAACCTATTTTTGTTGCTGTTTCAAGTATTCAGAATCATTATGTCCCCATTTGATTGTTTTTAAATGCATCAATCCTGGAGCATTTATAATTTGAAGGCAAAAGGTGTTTTGGAACATACAGGTGTCTGAACAGAGCACCCATCTGAAATTCCTTAAGTCAAATGGGGCTTTTCTGGAAATGTGTGGCAGCTGTGAAAAGCAGTTGTGATCCCAGGAAAAGAGGCAGATGCTTTAAGTCTAAGACTTTGTCAACAGATGCTAGATGAGTGCCTTTGTGCTCTTTGAGGCATGCTTTTGCCTTCAGATCGAAAGCACAGCCCAGCCTAGCCTAGCCTAGCCTTATTGTTCTGCAAGGACTTCGTTTCTCAAGAATTCTGAACTATGAAGGGTTCCAAAGAGATGATTAGTGGTAAGATCATGCCCAGGTGGATGAACAAATCTGAAAAAGTGAAGGACCTGCTTTAAGATCTGATCACATAGCAGTCTATAGTATTGTTTTCTTTTCACTGACAAAAGAACAACAAAATTATAAATGTGGAAGGCCGGTCCTTGCTGTGATGCTTAAAGGATAGGCAATAATTGGATATGAACATAGGAAGGACACACCTTTTGGAGTGCCTTTGTTGCAAGTTGGTTATCTTTGCCTGTCTCTGGGTTCAAAAGTGCCTACACAAAACATTGTTTGTCCAGACAAATAAATCCTACAGCAGAGCTGAAACATATGATGTCATAAACAATGTGCATTTCAGCACTCAAATCTTAGACAAATGTTATAGTAGAATTTTCAGAGTTACTGCAGATCCTTTTCATGTATCTATATTATGAGATGTATTAATAAAATTCCTTCAGGAAGAAATATCTTTAATCTGAACTTTTTTCCATAAGTTTAGCCATAAATTGCTAGATTATGCAATGAGATGCACAATTAGTTTTTTGTACAATTTAGATCTCACCGATGCACCAAAGGTATTTAGTACAATAAAAGCAATAAAATGCAAGTAAAAAGTATAAAAATAAGAGAGGAAATAATTGTCTTCACAACCACATACATTACCCTTTTCAAATGGAGTTCTAAATGTATTTTCCAAATGGTGCTTGAGTTCTTTCGATTTGAATTTTTTTGTGAATTTCTTTGGCTCATATTTATTTTTTAAAAGCTATAATATTGCCATATGACATGCTCTTTTCTTGTTCCTTGCATACACTAATAGCTAGGCAGCAGAAACACATTTTCCCCTTTAATAGTTATTCCTGATTTCCTGCTGAGGATATATAGTGAACATAAGAAATTAGCTGCAGAGAGAATTAGAGGGTGTTAAGTATGATTGTCTGAGCTGTGAAAATGCCAAAAGCTTTTTGTGACATTTTTCAGATTTTAAAATGGAAATATGTTATTTGCACTCTAGTTCCTGATGGAATATGACACACTAAAGGCAAGCTGAGTGTTTCAGACAGTTTCAGAAAAGGAGGGCTTGAGCTTTTCATAAGCAAAGCATAAAACAATTTGTAAATGATGGACATCCTTTGTTGAAGAGCCAGGTAAGATTCAGGAAATAAATAAAAGATGAATGGGAATCAAAAACTGGATCAAACTTAACTTACTATTGAACACTGAGATATAAGCAGTATTATTTTAACCTGCACTTCAGATCTAAATCTTAAATCTCATTTCAACCTGATACATTTTTTTAGGTTTTTTTCTCTCTCCAGTATTTCTTAAAAATACTATTTTTGTAATGCCATGTTATGTCCATTGTGCACAGTTTCTGAATGCCCCTGCTCTGATAGTATATTAAACATATTTATTATGGAATAAGATTTCACAGAAAAGGTAAAAGAGGCCATATGCACCTATTGTTAAAAACAGAAGAAAAAAGTGAGAAAGTGTATAGTCCTTGCCCCCATTTATCAATGCTAATTTGCTTGTTTAGGAAAAAATGGTCTGCAAACCATTATTGTTTCTGGCCAAAGAGAAAATGACAGGCTGGCCATATCAATGATCAAGAATACCACTTTATATTAAATCTGTAATTTAACTTCAACCTTTCTAATCTGTTATTCTGCCTTGTTAAGTAAGCTTCCTTAACTCTTTAAAATAGACTTTAGAAGACAGATGAGGCTGCAGTCAAAAACTGGTCTCTTCTTATTTTTTTGCAAATGGGAGCAAAGATCACATCTTTATTGCCAATACATTCTAGAAAGGAACTATATTTGTAAGTAAGGTTGTGGTACTCACTAAATTTAATCAGACATACTTTCTTGTGAGGAAACTATACCTCCACCCGGAAAGTACTGTGCTGAAACACCCAACTTTTAACACTTGCTGGCTAAAATAAAATAAAATAAAAAATACCAGTGCATTTTGATTATCCTTCCTAGCTTTCCTCTATTGGTTTCTGGAAAACTGCAGAATATGCTTGTCTTTTATAGAAAATCTTAAGGTTTTTTTTATGGGTAAAGGTTGAAAAATGTTCAGATAAGGAAAAACATAGTATCCAGACTTTTTTTTTCTTTTGTTCAGTTGTGTCTGATTCTTGGAGGACTGTCTGGACATGACTATGCAGTTTTATTGACAATGATTTTCAGGAGTGTTTGGCCATTGTCTCCTTTCTAGGGCTAAGACAAAGTGACTGGCCCAAGGACACCCAGCTAGCTTTGTGCACAAGGTGGGAGGAGAATGCAGGGCCTTCAAATTTCTAGTCTGATGTCTTAATACACTACACCCAAATGGCTGTCAGTATCCAGATAAGAACATTCATTTACAAAACTAACAGAAGAATGTCTTAAGATAGGGGTCCCCAACCCCCGGCCCATGGACCAGTATTGGGCTGCGGCATGCCAGCAACCGGTCCACACAAACAAGCAAAGCCCTATCCGCGGGCAGCACACAAAACCATGCCTCCTCCGGTCCGTGGAAAAATCTTTCTCCACGGAACTGGTCCCTGGTGTCCAAAAGATTGGGGACTTCTGTCTTAAGACTTTTGAGGCCCATCATTTGATAATAACTTATCCATCTTACAGCATTCAAATTATTGCAGTATGTTATGAAAACTTCAATTATTATTAATTATAGTTAATTGTTAGATTTCCTATTACTTACTAATAGATCACTAGAGATCCCATGATGTTTTGCATGTTAAAAAAATGCAGAGTTAGATTTTCTGAGTCTATTGAATGTTTTTCCACTGGTGTCTGTAAAACTAACCCCCTGCTGTTAATTTATGGAAAACACACCATTACACATATTTTTCTGCCCAAGTTGGCATTACAAATTGCAACATTACAAGTTCGTGGCATTTTGAAGGAGAAATATTTTCTCCTTGAGGAATTAACAGTACATATGAAATGATCATTTGCTTTCTATGTTAAGGTAATAATTTTAATTGTATTTACAAATCTAACCATGATTTTGGACCTGTTCTCTATTCTGACTATAAGCAAGAAAACAGTGAGAAATTATTATTTGTATTTATTAGCTTGCTGAAAATCTATCTGAACAAGTCTACTAATTATCCTGTGATGCATTTTTAATTTCCTATATTGTTAAAATAATCAACCAATTCTTTTAAACTCTACTATATTTCTTAAATTAAAGTAAATCCTGCAATTAGGACACAAGTTACAACTCTTTCCTAACCCATGCTGTCTTGATAGATGGAGAGAATTACACTCTAATGGAGATACTACTTTATTGGCAGGGATGATTAGCCATGGTAGAACTCTCTTTCTGCCTCTGATATTCACCATAGAGAGTTCCACTAATGAATTACTCCTACTAGCAGTCTTTCCATCAGCAGGAACAAGTGAGTGGCTTGAAAACAGGATGTTCTGTGAGTGACCAAGAGACGGATTTTTATCAGAAATTCTGGAGGATTCAGAAAGGGCTGTTATGGGTTGCTGATGGCTTGTGGCCTGCAGGTTTCCTATTTATTTTCTCAAAACTGTCTGTAAGCTTTTGGAGCATATTATGTTGTATGTAGCATTGTGCACCAATAAGAGTAATTAAAAAGCATATATGAAACACAGGTTTGGAAATGATAAAAACCCAAAGTTGTTCATAATTCCTGTTAAAGCTCTGTCCTTGATCTCCCAAAGCGATTCAAGTTAAATAAAATTGTCTCAATTGCTACAGAAGGACAAGCTAAAAGCAACAGTTTTACAGCTCCAGATTACAACCTCAGATTGTGTTCTGAAGCATGTTTCAGATTGGCTGACATGCTGTTTTGAAAACACAAGTACCCAAGCTGTCGAGTTACTGCCTAGATTGTTTCAGCTTCTCACCAACAGAACCTACAATAGATTCTCTTCATATTTAGGCATTTTATTCATGCTAGTCTGTGGAGGTAACATTCTAATATGAAATTAACTCTGAGGCTGTTTTTCTTAGTCACACTAATGTACATTCCTTCTCTCCTTGAGTCAGCAGAAAAGTATGCCAGCATATTTTGCACTGCCCTGATGGCTGAACTCTATTTTACCTCACTGATGACAAGATACGGCTATTGAAGATGGAGAAGGAAGTCAGTTGGCAAACACCTTCTCTGCCTCATCAGGAGGGCATTAAACTAGAACAAAGGGGGGAGAATAGCAAAAAGCCAGAACTCACTATGCAGCCAAGAACTGGAGCCAAGAAGGCAGAATGCAAAGGGAGAAATAGAATGCCAGGTTGAAAATTGAGAGTTTCACAAGAAATTACAAGACAGAGTCCTCTCAAAATGTCAGATATGTTTAAACCAATACACAACATATGGAAAACAAACAGGAAGATCCCAACTGAGAAAGGCAAATATGATGTGATAGCATAATGGAAAACTGACAGGATACTGGAGGGCTACAATTTTATTCAAAAGGAATGGCAATGAATGGATGCAACAGAAAAGGTGGGGATGTTGCATTATACAAAATAAATACACTTGTACAGAAATTCAGAAATCAGAATGGACGTCCTTTTGAAAGTACTTGGGTGAGAATAAAAAGATAGAGAAACAAAAATAATACTGTTGTGGAAGTTCATTATAGGTTATTTCGGCAAATAGAAGATGCAGATGAAGTCTTTATCTGTCAGTCTTTTAGAGACATACAGTTATGACAATGGGGTATTTCAATTATCTTGATGACTGCCAGAAATCTAGAGAATTTCTGCTGGCAAAAATAGAAGCCCCAGAAAATTATGTCTGCTTTGGCTGACAACTTCATTGATCCAAAAGTGGAAATAAGAACAAGAGCAGTCTGATCTCCTGGACTTAATACCCACCTAAAAAGGAAGATTTGTTTCAAGAACTGAAGGTGCTGGCACCTTTGGTTAAAGTGATCGTGTTATTTTTAATTTGTGATTTTCAGAGAAAGAGCAACTGAGAAAGTTCAGACTTAAATAAGAAGCTTATAGAAACTCCTTAAGTATCCAGAAAGGATAGGCAATCCTACGATATGATATGTTGAAGGTTAAACATTATTCATAATAAGAAAAAAAATGGGAGAAATCTAAAGATCCCACTCTAAAATGCTGAAGAGAAAACTTATTATTTAGAGCAGGCATATCAAACTCGCGATGTCACGTGACGTTGCGCGACATATTGTGACTTTTTCCCCATTGCTGGCAATGTGGTGGGCGTGGTTTCGGTGTGATGCATCTGGCCCACGGGCCAGCAGTTTGACATGCCTGATTTAGAGGGGTTGGAAAGAGAATATATCTAAAGAAGACTATCAGAACCTCTCCAGAAATGATAGGACATCTGTCAGGAAGGCTAAAGAACTGGATCTGTATTTTCCAAGAAGGAAATGAAGTGCTGATTGATCATTAGTCCTGCACTAGAAAGTTGACAGAAGTACAGTTTAGATAGATAAAGAGAAATTAAAAGAAAACTTTATTAATTTAAACAAATTCAAATTTTTAGGACCAGGTGGATTATCTCTCAGAGCACTGAATGAACTAGGATAGGTGATAACAGAAACACTCTCTGAATCTCTGAGAACTCCTGGAGGATGGGCAAAGTCCAGAAGAAAAAGAGAAGAGCAAATGTCATCTCCAACTCCATAAAACAAGATCTTGTTTTTCATGATTATGTTAAGATTTGTGTTGTATTATTTTGTTTTCATTATACATTACCCAGAGACAGATTCGTGAGATGAACAGCTAAATATACTTAATAAATAAATACACCAGGATGAGAAAGGTCAAGAAGAACAGATCTATCAGCTTAACATCTACACTGGACAAGATCTGCAAATAGATTCCAAGCAGCCCGTTTAATAAGCATGCTACAATTAAAAGAAGGCAGTCTGAAACAAACATTCCATATTTATTTTGCATCTCTCTTTGATAGAGTTATTAGCTTAATGTTACTAGGGGAATGCAATACATATAGTGTACCCACATAAAGAAAATGTTTAAGAGTATGCCTCATGATACTCTTCCTCTATACTTATTGTTTGGCAACTGCAGGAGCTAATGCCCAGTCTTTCTGCCAGTTCCAAACAAATGGAAGTTAATACCATGGATGCCTTTGCAAGCTACCATACGAGATGGGGCATACCTATCAGCTTGGGGGAGCCAATGGGAGATGGGCAGATCCCAGTCACATCATCACCAACATTATTAATTGTGTGTAACATATTAGTTGCATTGGAAGAAGAGGGAAAACACTACCTTTAACCTAGAACTGTTTGAGGAAAATTTAGGCTGCCAGGCCAAAGATTAAGATGAAACAAAGATGTCATGAGATACAGTATATCCTCATCAAATATTAGCAGAGCTTCAGTATAAACTCTGTATTTTCCTCTTTTTGGTATAACTCCTTGCATCTTATTTCAATAACTACTTACAACAGAATTCTCTTCATAGTGATAGGGGAAGGCTAAATGTGTGCCCGAGTTCATTATCAAGTTCCACACATCAGTTTAACAGAGGATACTGAGAACTAGAGATTTCTGCAAAATAGATAGGTTGCATTTTGAATATGCAATTAGTATATTTATTAAAAATACATAGATTATATTGTGCACACTTTTACCATGTACAGTAAAATGTTTGAGTAGTTTGAATATTTCCAAATTCCTCATATTTTTGACTAAATTGAACTCGTATGAATGAACAAATACAATAATTAGGACAATACCAGCTGGAGGAGGACCCCCCCTAGATATTATGGACAAAAAAAAAGATTTTGATTATAGTAACAATTGTAAAGATAGCAAGCATATTTTTGGCTATATAAAAAGTGATCTTTTTATACAGTCATGTCCACAGATACATATATTTTTTACCAAAATTTGAAATTAATCTTGGAATACTTCCTTGATTTGATAATTAGGAATTCTGGAAAGATAGTTCATTTTAAAAAAATGAACAGTGAACATGGACATACATCCTGTCTATAGGGTAACTGCAAGATACAACTTAAGAAATATATTCCATGCAGTGAAAGGATTTTTTTTTTTAAAAATTCTGTATGCAATTTCACTTAACTGAGGAACAACTTTATAATTTTGCTTTCAACCTCCTCATTTTATCTAAGAATAAGCGACGCTGAACTTACTTTGCAATAAAATAAGATAGGATTGCAATCCTAAACATTATAGAATTGCCCTTGTTGAATTTCTTTTTGATAATTAGCTGTTTGTTCCAAATGTATTTAGATATTTATAATGTCTAACAAAGAAGGAATATGCAGCCGTAACTATATGGATCCATAACCATATTGATTTTCCAACACTAGAGTCAATCTTTCACAGAGTATTAAAAGAAAACCTGATAAAAAAAGTCTAGACATGATTTATGACCTAAATTTACATTTGCAGCTAACTCGTAGTGAATAATAGATGGAAAAATTATTGTCAAGAATGAGATTTTATGTAAAAAAAGCAACAGCAAGCATTTATGAAAGAAAAAAATGTTTTTCTTCTACTTTCTTTCTAACAAGGATCCTGCATTTTGCAAAGCATGGAAGCAGTTTTGACTTTAACAGCTGGATTGTATATTTGAAAAATGAAAGAATAATTATTTGCTCAGTTTCTTCTTCCCATCATGCTTTGGAGACAACCTAACGCCAATTCTATACCTGATAAGATTCAATTTGCATGTCTGGAGATGTTGTTTCACTCTAAGAATGTAATCTGCTACAGATATCACTTAGACATTTGTCAAAATATTCCATTCCCTTTCTTTCATGAGCCATTTGCATGAAAAACTCTTCTTCAGCATTCAAAAGTTATTAATTATTTCCTTGGAAAGGACTTGCTGTGATGCACTGAGTGTTTTTAGATTAAAAAAGGGACTAAAGTTAGCTATAACCCTCCATGTGGTTGGTTATATCTCCCAGTCTCATGAAGGAAGTGCTTTATATTATTTAATTGTCATCTTATCTGTAAAAGGGGACCTCCTGAAGTCTTTCCATCTAAGATAAAGAACTTCCTCATATTTAAATCTTGTGAACTATTAAGTATAACATAATTCTTGATTTCAAAAGGTAATGTTTCAAGAACATAATAAGGTTATATGAGAGCAACTTTTGTTTTGTTGCCAATTTTCTATGTTGGAGTTTTGCCTCCTGATCAATGGTTCAGAGGTTTTTTTTAAAAAAAACATGCTTCGTACAATGACAAAGTTTGAAAACTCTATAGCTTGAAATATGGCTTCTTCAAAGGCTACACAACTCTGTGTAACATTGAATGTAAGGGAGTGCTAATTTCAAAAAGGACATTTCAAGTACTGTAGATTCATGGATATTCCTAGAGTAATCATCACCAGGATGAATCATGTCTAGTCTCTCAGGTACTCATTAAAGATACAATGTAAACTGTTTACTTCTCATAATGAAGAAAGCAAAGACAACAATCTAAACTGAGAAAAATAGCACGTCTTTTTGTCTTTGCAAATATCTGACATCTTTCAGCATCTGTCTGCGTGATCAATTATGAAAGCTGAAATTTTGCCTGTATTTTTCCTATGTGGACATCTTTGGAAGCATTTGCACTTTTTAAACTATAATTTACACAATTCCACTTAAAAAACAACAACAGGTGACTGCAGTATATTCAGTGTGGGTGGAAATTAGAGAAAAACATTTAATTCCATTATCCCATGAAAATAATCTGCAACATAATTGAAACACACACATTTGTTGTCGTATACTCATGAACTTTCTTTGTGCAAAATAAGTATAGAATCAGAAGTTATCTACTATCCACAGAACTCAGAGAAAAATGAGGCAACTAACCTCAGACAATCATTTGTAATGTAATGATCCCAAAGCCATTGATTTTATTTTACTGCATTTTCAAGTATTTACCAGATAGGTCATTCATCTGATAAAAGACCATAGCTGTAATTAAAAAGGTACACATAGCTATAGGACCAACTTTAATTTAGAATAAATGGAAGCTGTGATATCATCAGGAGATTTCCACAAACCCCAGATAAAATTAGGGAAAACACTGTAGAGATCAAGACTGCCTGAGGGTGAAGCAGAACAGGAGTTCAGAAAGCCAGGAATTCTGTTATCCTATATGCTCATATCAAATAATGATGTTTATAATCTACAACCAGCTTGTCTATAGCACTCTAATTGATTTTTATATGTTTATTCTGCAGTGAATGGATTGTGGGTTACAGCCTGAAGCTAGAACTCAACAAAACTTTAACAAGACATGCCACAGTAAGTTCTTTGTGGCTCATACCCTGAATTTAAATGACTTAGTCCCACTTCCCAACCCTCTTTGGAGTTGCTAAAGTAAATGTGAACTGTAGTACAAGTAATCCTAGACCAGTGGTGGGAACCTATGGCACAGGTGCCAGAGGCGGCACTCGGAGCCCTCTCTGTGAGCACACTTGCTGTTGCCCCAGCCTTGCCTCCCCCATGACCCCCTCCTCACCAGCAGCCCCCCTGAAGGAGAGTCACGCCCGAGCGTGGCCCACACGGAGCAGCACAGCCAAGGACCTGGCACCCAGGCAGTGTAGAGAAGACTCTGCCCTCATGCCCCATCACACACAGTTGATGCTGTGGGGTGTGGGCAGAGGGCGTGGCCACCATGGTGCTGCTGGGCTGCCTGAGTGATCTGCGGTGGGCCCTGGAGGTGGTGAGTGGCCTTGTGGACAGGTGGGGTGGGGCGGGGGCGTGGCAGGGGGCGGAGTGGAGGCAGGGCCAGTTTTTGGGCACTCGGTCTCTAAAAGGTTCGCCATCACTGTCCTAGACTTACAACAGTTCATTTAGTGACCATTCAAAGTTAGAATGACACTGAATAAAGTGACTTAAGACTGTTTTTCACATGAGTGTTGCAGCATCCCCGTAGTCATGTGATCAAAATTCAGACACTTGGCAACTGAGTCATATTTATGATGGTTGCAGTGTCTCAGAGTCATGTGATCATCTTTTGTGACCTTCTGACAAGCAAAGTCAATGGGAGAGCCAGATTCACGTAATAGCCATACTAATAACTTAACAACTGTAGTGATTCAGTTAACAACTGTGTCAAGAAAGGTCATAAAAATGGGGCAAAACTCACTTAACAAATGTTTCACTTGACAACAGAAATTTTGGCTCAATTGTGGTCGTAAGTCGAGGACTCTCTATACGTCCTTATTTATCCACTTAGGCAGACCACATTATCCAGTGATGTACAGATGGCACAAATTAACAGCTACTTCTCTCATTAGATTTTCTCTCAGATTTTTTAAATTAAAAATTATGCTCTCTTAGCTACTATCCAAAAAAGTCATGTGCAAGTAGAAAAATTTCTTACATAAATGTTATTGTTAAAACAAAAGAAGTCCCAGATGAATAGGATTGTTTCAAAATTATTTCTTTTTTTTAAACTATTTTATTAATTTTCTGTTATGACAAATCATAAGTGCTTAGTAAACAGTGTGATGTCCGGGTCCATTTGTTACTCAATATTGCATCTTAACTTCCTCAATATAGATCTGTTCAATACTGCACAATCCAATGTTTTTCTTGATCCTCTCTTCTTCCAGTAATATTTTCATTTTACCAACACTAAGCAAATACAATTCTTACTATTATTAATACATACAAGATTAAATATACACATCCTCATCATATTTTCATAATGTTATACAAATGACAATAATATCAGTTTATCTTTTCTAACCAGAATATATTTCAGTTGTATTTGCCATTACAAAGTAATGTACAAAGTATACATTCAAGAAATAATTTTGAAACAATCCTGTTCCAAAATGCATTTTATCCAGTATCTCTGAGAGTTATTCCAAATGAAACCTAGACAGGATTGTAATAAATGTCATAATTTATGGACAAACTATTTTGATTTTCCATACCCTTATCAGAAATTAGCTCTTACCACTAGATAATTCTTTAAAGCACTGGTTGGGAAAAAAAAAACTCAGAAAAGGCTCCATTCTGTTTAGTAGTTGTATTATTGGTAATTAAGTAGCACAACTTTTGGCTGGACTTTCCTAGTGCATGAATGCCAGGATGCCACTTTATAATTCTGAAATAAAACTGAGAAGTGATAATGTTCATAAAAGTAAAATAAGCTGATTTCCAGAACAGTTCGAGGGACTGCAGAAATGTGCACATTTCTTTACGAAAAGAGAGATCAAAGCACGAGCAGTGGTAGAATGCAGTATTGCAGGCTAATTCAGCTCACTGCCAAGAGTTTGATCCTGACCGGCTAAAGATTGACACAGTCTTCCATCCTTCTGAGGTAGGTAAAACGAGGACCCAGATTTTTGGGGGTAATATGCTGACTCTGTAAACTGCTTAGAGAGGGCTGTAAAGGGATATGTAAGTCTAAGTGGTGTAACTACTGCTTTTGTGTATTTCAGCTCAGAGGATCCACAGTGATTATTGATGGTAAAAATTCATGATGGGGATTATGAGCAGACAGAAACCCATCCATTTTACTTGCATTCCATTACAGTCATATGTAAAAAAGGGGCAGGGCTTCCTGTGGTTGCATAATTTGACTTTTTTTTAATTCTTCTCTCTATTTGCCCTGTTACTGCTGGACCAGCTTGAATTGGCTTACCCAATTTTCTTCCTGCTATTCTTTATCCAGTTCATTGCAATCTAAATTATTTACTTAATTTCATAAGTAAAGTATAAATTTCCATACACAGTTTTTGCAACATGATCTAGAATTTCTCTCTAAAGGGATGTATTGTCTAATTTCTAAGGGTTAATTCATTAAATCTGCAATCTTACCGAGCAGTAAATCTCACTGAGTAAAATGGAACATCCTTCTGAGTAAGAATGCACAAAATATGTGTGTGTGCATACATCACATTGTTTTTTTCGTGCTGTGTCCCATGTTAGATTGGATGATATAAAAAAAATAAATTTCTTTCATTTTAACATAGCATAAATCTTTGGAAATTGTCTAAATGTATTCATATCCTGTTCCGCCAGTACAAATCATTTTTTGTATTTCATCACATTAAATCTACCATTGTATGATATTGTCATTAAGATGTCAGAAGCAATTTTGCACTTAACCTTATTTTAAATACCTGAATTTTTTAGATTATTATCAATATCCATTGGTCTTCATTTTTTTTCTGCAGTTATAACTGTGACTTCTTTTTCTTTCAGAGGCTGGAATGTTTAAACAGATCTCTGCAAAGGAAGTAATGACAAGTAATCAAATCTCATGTTTCAGAAAAAAAACGCCAACCTGTTCTTTGATGTTTGCTACCTTGCCTTTTTAAAAAACATTTGTCTATGATGGTCGCTGAAGACAGGATGTAAGTCTCAACAGATCAATTATTACATCTGGTATGCACATGAAATTCTATAGGAAACATTCTGACTCCCCCCCCCCCAAGTGGAATTCCAATTAAAATCAGTTGCCGTTCAGTGTACAATTCAGCAACTGTTTTCTTAGACATGTTTCCTGAGCAAATGTCCAATTTTGAATTCAAGATAGCAGTAGAACAAAGGAAGAGTCCCTTTTGGTCATTTTTGAAGAGTCAGATGAAGAATGCAGATTGCCAATAATAAGCAGCAGATGAAGTCAATGATATTTAACATTGTTAAAAAGATGTAAAAATAAGAACAGCAGCAGCAGTCTTTCATGTAGGCCAGCAGAATGGTACGAAAAAGGCAACTGGTACTCTTCATTTCATTACTCTCCTCTATCTGGGTTAAAGAGCTGCTGGCCAGAGCTTCCTTTGTATATGATTCATCCTGATGTGCTGTGTGACCAGGGTTTCAAATCCCATGCAAGTGGGAGCCATTGAGCAGGGTCATGAGATCATTCCAAAGTTTTTCTTTTATGTCTTTTCATCTGAAAATATACCGATTATCTTTGGCATATCCTGTTTTCTGCATGTTCGCTCTCCACGGAGAGCACCAAAGGACAATTATGGGTTTTAAAAATATATTTTGTTGTTCTGGTGGTTGTTCAGTTGCTAAGTCGTGTCTGACTCCTCCTGACCCCATGGACCATAGCATGGCAACCCACCCTATCTCTTTCTCTCTCTCTCTTTCTCTCTTTCTCGTGTGTGTGTGTGTGTGTGTGTGTGTGTGTGTGTGTGTGTGACATTATTCCAGTCTCACTTAATAATTTCCCAAGACAGGACCATATTTTGCAAGAAGGCTGAAAGTTTGCATTGCTTCCCGTGCTGTCTAGTGGACAGGTTAGCATCTCAAGCCAGTGAGATCTTAATTTCATTAAACCTTGTTTCCAAAATCTCATTTCTTTTTGGATATCCACTTCTAGTTTCTGTGTCATTGTGGGCTATGAGCATGATCTGCTCAAGAATCATAAATAGCATTGAAGATGGGCATCTGAGGCTTCCTGAATCACAATTTTGATTTTAAGGGAGCCCAGCTATACGTGCCTGTCAGCCAATGCCTATTTCTAACCCTAAGTGAACCATGCCAATGTTCTTGGCAATGGATGTGGGCTAAAGCTGAAGAACAGAGGCATTATCATAGGATTTGAACACCAGTCTGACCTGATGTTGAAAGCTTATCTTATTACTGTCCTTTGGATATGGACCAGATGGCTGGCAAAGTCCATTAAAAAATGAAACAGTTTTGATCAGTAGTCCGAGGTTCACTAAAATGAACTCTGGAAAATGCCTGAGAAGCCAAGACAACATAAGAACTGCTCTCACTTGCACTCTTAACTCTTCATATGGTTTTGGTCATTAATAGTCTGTGCATTCAGTGGTTGCTGTGACTCAAGGGGACACTTTGGCCTGTAGGAAACCCTTAAAAGGTCAAGACATCATCCTGTGAATGTTGTGCTTAATATTGTTCCTGAACACTTGGAACAATAGCTTAGCTGTTTTCTTTTCATGCTGTTTTCTTTCTTTTTGTATACCACTGTAAAATGTGCTCTTCTTCTTCTTGCCCTGGCTATTTAGATTTGCTATTTTAGACTTGGCTTGGGTAGGCTCTACTCTGTTCTGAATTCTTTAGATCATGAGTCTTCCTCAAATCTTGGAACATCAAATGAGTGCATGTTTAATAAGCCATGATATATGCTTATGGCTTAACCATGCAAGGGTTAGCAAACTGGGCCATGACTCCTGGAGCAGTCCTGAGCAACAGGAGGGCAGGGAGGAATCCATTTTTTAACTGCTTATGCTTGCAAACCCCTCTATCTAGTCTTGCTATACTAGTTGCATAGCACCTTACATTGTAGACACACCCTGTGAGTTCTGTAATGAAGAAAGATAACCTGCAAAATCCTAGACAAATGTCATTTATTTATTTATATGCTTACAGTGAGAAATGCTGCATTCATTACTGAATGAAATTTGATTGAATAAATGTTACTTCTGAAAAAAAATGACCTGCAGAAAGTTTTTCTTCCTTAGTTTAAATTTACAATACATCATGTTTTCATCTTAGTATAAATAGTGAAGTCTGGGATTCTTTGAATCCTATAGGATTATTAATTTGCAGTTTTAATAGAAGGAGTCCCATTTGAATATCTGACCTTTGTAGCCACTTGGTGTTGAACTTTTGACTAACTCTTAGAAATTTCTGGTTCTGTGGTTGAATTACTGGTATATGTTTACTGACACTTGACCTGACACTGATTTAATTGATAAACCAGGGGAATAAGAAAGCAGAAAGAAATTATTGCAGAAAAAAAGTTATTTCCATCAAAAGCTGCACTAATGCTACAGTTGCACAGACAGAATTTTGTTGTGGGGCCTAGAGAAGTGTCCAGTGTCATTTTCAAATTTCTTTGACTTTCATCCTGACATGAATATGTATCATGCTGACACATCTGTATGCAGCATAGGCTTTTATATACTTTCTTTTCCTTCTTGTGTAAAAAGAGTTTCATATAAGTTCCTGTGAAGTTCTCTTTAAAGATTGAGTTTAGAACTTTAGGGTATTGCTTCAGATTACCTAATAAGAACTTTCTGAATAAGCAGGTATCCCAAAAGATCTGAGCCATTGTTCACCGTAGAGCAGGGCAATTGTATATTCTTTCTTGGTGTGCTGTGACATTAGAACTACTAGAATTTGTAAAATTCTGCAAGTAGAAAAGTTTTTTTTTAAAAAAAATGTTTATTATTTATTTATTCATGTCTACCTGTCTCAAAGATGGCACAAGATTAAAACAAAGATTAAAACAATAGCCCCAAATAATGATCTATGACACCAAAGAAAAACAATACATCCCAATTACAAATCATATCAGCAGCAGAGTTTGCCTAACCTCCTGGTCCAAATGCCTGGGGAAACAGTTATCTGTTTCCAGATAGTTATCTGTCTTCAGAGTCTTATGACAGTAACAGGGTCAAGGCCATCCAGGACGAGACAGTTCCAGTGTTGTCACCAGATTAGGCACAATTTCTGGGTCATTGCTTGACAGAAGGGACCGGTCTCTGCTGGATCTGGTGGAACGAACAGAAACAATGGGACAAACTATCTACAAATAGCCAGGTTGTAGTGATAACTAGCACCCTGGATTATATGTGGAAACTTAATTGGCAGCTAACACTCCTTGCAAAGTAGCAGCATTATATATGATTTCTTCCAAACCAGTGAAAGACACATTCTATACATTAGGTCCAGAGAAGCCATAAAGCTGTTTCTGTGGTCCATGCCACTCCATGTACTCTCATTTTTCCTTTCTGAATAACTGAAGTCCAACATCACAGAGTGAGGGCTCTAAAGGTTTTAATGGTGGCTTCTCCTTTGTGGTTGGTGCTGATTTTGGAGAGGAAAAATCTGACAATGCCATGATTCCTGGACCGTCAAATAGACATCCCTCTTTCTCAAATGGCACTCTATTATGTGGCCACACTTTGCAATAGATAAGATGTATTGAGCCCATTTACATTAAAATGTAATGGAGTTCTTTTAGGTCAAGCCTTTTTTTTAATTTATTTATTTATTTATTTAAATATTGTATTGAACAAGCAACTATAGTGTAATGTGAGGATTCTTTTTTTTCATTGTCTTAGACTTTTTTTCATGAGCATTAGTTATAGAACAATATTGACTTCAGAATATATTTTACTTATTTTGTTAAATGATCCTTTTAGGCGTACAATGAGAGATTATGCAAAGCTGTTCCTGATGGGTTTAAAAGATGACTTTCTGACACCACTTTATAAGCAGAAAGTGTAATCTGCCCTTCTCTTGCTGAAAGTACCAAGACCTATCAATCGATTGGTATCTGCACACTGTCATTTGAAAATCTGTGACTAATTGTGGAAAGGTCGAGTTCATGAGTCACTTCAGAAAGGCTGCGTTTCTCTTATTTGTTGATTTGATGTGTCCATGTGTCATGTTGTATTCCGTGCTTTCTGTAAGGATATCTTCCAAAACAAGGTGGTAGAACACAGTTTGAATTCATTTCTCTCTTTCTAAAATTTGTAGAAATGCAGCATGGAATCTATTTCCAAGCATGTATGTGTGTGTGTGTGTGTGTGTGTGTGTGTGTGTGTATATATATATATATATATATATATATATATATATATATATATATATATATATATATATATATATATATATATATATATATATATATATATATATATATATATATATATATATATATGTGTATATATAAAAAATCCACATAACAAAGCCTTCACTGTGCCAATGATATCATCAGCTCACCTTAGCACACTGTGGCCTCCTAACATCAAAGGTCAGATTAATCTGATCTATACTTTATACTGCACTAATGCATTTTTAAAATGGGCCAGATGTCATTTGAAATATACATGTCTTGAGCTTATTCTAAATATTGCTACATTCTAGTTAAAAACCTTCTGACACTGTTAGCATTTAACATCTACATCACCCTTCTATCTCAGTTCATATATGTCAAGGTCCTTAAATAAATGAATTCTGTTTATGTATATATTGCTGTGATTAATTGTGATTGTGCACATTTTCACAGAAACACTCCCAAGAACAACCCTACCAAAGATTTGGTTGATAATCTGTTGGTGGTGGTATTTGCTTAGCAATTTCCTGTAATTCAATTAGAGTTTGAATGGTAGCCTGGGAATTTAGGACCAATGTTGATGCTATCTTACTTTTTTAATTAATTAATGTTTTAATTTTGTTAATTGTTTACTGAAGAGTGGTTTGATAATATTCATTTGAATGGTCCAAGAGAATGTTGAAGCTACCTTTGTCAGTTTCTTGATGGGATTACCTATCTGACAACAAAAATATATCATTGTTAAGAAGCTAGAAATTTAAGGATAATGAATCAGCCATGTTCAGAAACATTTATTTCCCATATTATAGACAGTATTATAGTGGGGATCTCTAGAACTTATATTTGTGACTGAATCTATGAATCATCACTCAAATTTTCCAGAATGCCTGGAATTTACACAATAGTAGCTATCCTGCGAGTCCCCTGGACTGCAAGGCGATCAAACTGGTTAGTCCTAGAGGAGATCAACCCGTCTGCTCTTTAAAAGGCCAGATCCTGAAGTTGAAACTCAAGTACCTTGGCCACCTAATGAGAAAGAAGGACTCACTGGAGAAGAGCCTAATGCTGGGAAAGATTGAGGGCAATAGAAGAAGGGGACGACAGAGAATGAGGTGGCTGGATGAAGTCACTGAAGCAGTAGGCGTGAGCTTAAATGGACTCCAGAAGATGGTGGAGGACAGGAAGGCCTGGAGGAACGTTGTCCATGGGGTCGTGATGGGTCAGACACGACTTTGCAACTAACAAGAACAAGCTATCTGAGGATTCTACGAGATCTGAAAATATTACCTCAAATTATCAGTATATTGCTGCAACTGTGACAGCTTGCCTGGTTATGCTGAAGAAAGTCTATAGCAGGGGTCCCAACCCCCGGTCCATGGACCGGCACCAGTCCACGGAATGCCAGGAACTGGTTCACACAAACAAGCAAAGCCCCATCTGCGGGATGCAGGCAGCACACGACACCACGTCTCCTCTGGTTCACGGAAAAACCTTTCTCCATGGAACCTGTCCCTGGTGCTCAAAAGGTTGGGGGCTACTAGTCTATAGAGATACCACAAAAATGTATTCCACTGGAGGTTATCTGACCTTTCAAAACTTGGAGTTGTTCTTAGTCTGACATTGCTAACTTTTGGTTCCCGATCTTTTGAGGTAAGTTTGAAAATAATGATATTTGGTTTGCTATTTCCAATAATTTCCAATTATATCACTTAATATTCAGATGTTGTCTTTTTTTTTTAAGCCAAGGTTTCTGGTTATGGGCAGTTGGCAGGAATTCCCTAGATTCATATTTCCAAGGTTGAAAAGTGGAAGAATTCTTTTAAGAAAACATGTATTAAAAAAACAGCGAAGGGGACTTTGGCCTTTTCTATTTATTGCTTGCACAGAAGCAAGTTGTTTAAACATTCATTTTCATTAAAATATGGTGTGCAGAGTGAAGATATTTAAAATTATTTGTTGGTGACTTTGCTAATGGAAATTATTTCAGGTGACTAGGTAGAAAAACTTGATAAAACCCTAATTTTGGTGTGTACAGTAAATATATGGTTTGTTAAGCATAATTGTGGACTACTAACCTCTATGAAATTATTTGAAAGGTTTTTTTTGACTGTAGGTCCAAGCTCTTCCACCTTTCTATCACAAATAGGTTTCTAAGATTTACTACCTCTACATTATTCAGTGCAAGGGATAATAGGACTTTCACTCACATGAAGGAAAAAATAGAGGTTGACTTTCAAACAAAATGGAAAAGTACATCCCCAATTTTGTTGCAAATGTCAAGTTCACAACCAGAAACTGCTTCTGAGTGCATTTTTAACCGGTGTGAAGTGACAGATTGCAGAGATCACTTTTGGAAATGCTATAGGGCTCTAATTTTTACAACAGTGAATGGCTCTTGTGCAATTGCTGAAAGTTAAGAGTTTTTCCTTGAGCTTTTTTTTTTGGTATCATTTGTTGGTACTGAAGACTTTTGCCCTTGGTCACAAAAAATGAGAAACTCACAAGATGATAACTTCTCTCAAGATAATTGCACTGGCTTTGCACATCCTGGAAGGGAGTTTTTCCAATCTCTCTATCTGCTTGGATATTTCTTCTTCCCAATCTCTCTATCTGCTTGAATATTTCTTCTTCCCTAGTAAGTCTATAAACAGAGTATGTCAAAATAAAATTAGACACAGTCAATAGCACGCACAGTTGCTATTGCTTTAGTTGCTCCCTTGCCTTATAAACTCATGGTTTTGTTTTGATAGTCTTACCTATTTTGATAATTTTACTGGATTATTTTCATCTCCATTTTCCAGAAAAGAATTAGATAAAACCTGAACATGAATTGATTCCTCCACACACTAGCTTTTAGGTGTTTTTTTTTTCAAGAACATGGGACT
Source organism: Protobothrops mucrosquamatus (assembly GCF_001527695.2). Classification (NCBI taxonomy): domain Eukaryota; kingdom Metazoa; phylum Chordata; class Lepidosauria; order Squamata; family Viperidae; genus Protobothrops; species Protobothrops mucrosquamatus. Next base: position 256,880 of record NW_015386918.1, on the reverse strand, counting down.
TTCACTTTAGATCTGGGATCCTAGGTATTGTATTTTCACAAGAAAAATAATCTAATTAAGAGCATCATGCTCTTAGAAATTTGACTAATATTCTCCCAAACCCATCTGGGATTTTAATGTGGATTTTATTTATTTTACTTATATCCTGCCTATATTATTTTTATAAATAACTCAAAACAGTGAATATATCTAATACTCCTTCTTCCTATTTTCCCCACAACTCTGTGAGGTACATTGGGCTGACAGAGAGTGGCTGGGCCAAAGTCATCCAGTTGGCTTTCATGGTTAAGGTGGGACTAAAAGCTCATGATCTCCTGGTTTTTAGCCTGATGCATTAACCATCAAATTGTACTAACTCTTTGGATTGGTGCCACCATTTTGACTATTTGTAATACAAAGGAAACAAAATGCAATATCCTCCCTCTTTCTACTCTAACTTTCCACATAATCAATAGGCAGTGCTTATTTTGTTTCAATGAGCAAAAGAGTAAAGCACAAAATTTCATAGTTTAGCTCATACGGTACTTAGTTTGGCTCTCTATCTCCAATTTTTTTTAAAATAGGGTATATATTTTTCTTTTTAGGTAATTAATTAAAGCTAATTAAAATCTACTAAAGTGCTAAATTTATTAAAGAGTTAATAAAATGCTTTCATATGAGAGATAATTTTACATTAAAGAGAAAAAGCTACCATTCATTTCTAATATTTTGCTCCAATTTTTTATTATATGTTATTCAGCAGCCATGACTATCACTAGGAATAGCTTCCTTCTGTTAGTGCTAAAAAATGTTAATGGTTCTATAGACCCTCTTCAGCTTCTTCTTTGATGATACTTAAAGAACAGCTTTTTCAGTTTGAAAGAAGCACTGCCTTAAGCTCTTCCCTTAGAGATGTTACAGGGCACCCATGGACCTGTTCTTTCTATGAAAATAAATGGAATTCAATGTACAGAAATTCAATTTGAGAGTGTTGAAACTCTGATTACATAAATAATCCATTGTGAATCCATTTGGTTTTTTTTAAAAACAAAACTGTTTGATAGATTTGCACAAAGCTTCCACATGAGATATTACAGTAGATGAAATTCTTTCTGACCTATCTTTCTTTCTCTCCTTTTTCTAAATAAAAACAACTTCTGATTGCAATCAAGTGCAAGATCTCAGAAATAATTTCTGCTTAAACACTTAAGCAAAAAATGATTTGAGGAATTCAGAAATGAGAAAAAATTGAACTGAGAAAGGAGAAATGATTTTAACAGTAATTTAATTTAAAATATTCAATCTAGGGGCTGCCCAATTCCAGATGACTCAGAAATGTAACAATAAAATACAAATACAAATAAAATACAACCTGAGTAATCGGAAACAAAATAAAGACAAAACTGAAGAACAAGGATAAAATGGCGATCCACAGGAACCTACAGAACACACATCATAATGGCTTCATCTATCCTCGCTCATGTCCTGGGAGAACAGCCAGTTTTTTAAAGGCCTTCTTGAATGCCATCAGAACTAGAGTCATATGAGGGGAGCCTCAATCCAGAGAACTTCTCTATAAAATTATTTTATCTCCTTTATTACGTTATTATCACAGGTTAGGGTTAGTATTAGAGAACATTTTCTTACAAACCAAGCTCTGTTTTTTAATATGGATATTTAACAGGTTTCTATAAAACAAATTTCAGCGATACTATAATGGTAAGTTAAAAACATCCATAACAGGACAATTAAAAGAGAAAAAAAAATTTCAACTAATATCCTAAGAAATAGGGGATTAGCAAACTGGATCATTCTGAGCTACTTTTCCATTTTTTATTTTATTTTCTGGAGCACCCATTTGAAAAATTCAAAATCCATTTTAAACTATACATGCAGATTTATCCCAGTTAAGCTGATATATCTCTGATTACCTGTACTTTCTCATTGTCTTCCATAGGTGTGTGCTGGGTGTGGTCAAAAAAGTCAAAATTGTGACTGCAACAGTGAGATTATACCTCGGACTGTTTTAATGTGCAGGTATGAATATTTTCCCCATTTCCTTTAAAATACATAAAGCAGAGCCTTTGCTTTCTCCTCCCCATGTAAGCTTGAGTGCAAATAACATTGCACACAGAAAACCTGTGTGTATTATATTTTCATAAACAAAGGTAAAATATTTTTCATAAACATAAGGAAAAGTGTGTCCTTTAATTAGCAGAGAGAGAGAGAAATATGAATCGCTTTGGGAGATCAAGGACAGAGCTTTAACAGGAATTATGAACAACTTTGGGTTTTTATCATTTCCAAACCTGTGTTTCATATATGCTTTTTAATTACTCTTATTGGTGCACAATGCTACATACAACATAATATGCTCCAAAAGCTTACAGACATATTTAAAATATATTTATTTATTCTAATTTACTTTTGAAATAATGGCAGCTTTGTGAGAAGATCTTCTGGAAATACTCCACCTTTGTTAGAAAGATACATTGTAATCTCTTGATAATATGTGTGTATTTGAATGTTTTTTAGTAAATAATATATGTTGGCTTACTCGGGCAGGGAAATGTTTGGGGCAGAAGAATTAAAGATATGAATTGGCAAGGAACAATAGCGAAATGTTTCTTATGGATTTTGAGTCTTATGTAAAATATCAAACAATTACCTAATTAAACACACTGTTAGTTTCAAAATTACAAATTGGAACAGGATTTGTAAGAGTCTTTATCCCTCATGAAAAAAAACCCAGCTTTATTCCTGCCTCTTTAAATAAAAGAATTCTATAAAGAATTCTAAAAGATACGAAATGGGTGATCATCAAATATTGGTCAATGACACTGGAACTGGTTTTCTGTTTTTTTAAAAAAGCCTTAATACACTCAGGCGGTGACGCTGGAGATATCTCTGTCTTGTGTGTCCCATTTTTAAAAATTATTTGTAGATAAAAAAACATATGGCGATTGTGCATAGAGATGGAACCTTTTTAAAATAACAGAAAAATTAGATCCAATGTCTACCAGCAATGTGACCTCTTCTTCCTTCTAACTCCAAACAAAATTTGTTCTCTTGCTTTTATTTCATTTTGCTTTGAATATGCATATTCCTCCTCTGCATGAATAGGGCAATAGAATGAACAGTTCAGAGAACACCACAAATCATATGATTTTAATTTTATTCCTCTTAGAGCAACACAGTATTTTCCTCCCTTTTTTGTCTTATTCAGAGTCTATATCATGACTGATGACTGCAAGGTTGTTATTCTTTCTGCCACTATCAAAAGCCAAACACTGGTTGAACAGATATTTAGTGCTTCTGATGATTGAACTTTCCTCTGTGAAACATCTGGTGTCTCCAGCATTTCTGAGTTGCTCCCTAGAGATATCTTTACTCATTACAGGAGCACACTAATTAGGTATCAAGGAAAAAACAACAACCACTGAATCTGAAAAAATGCAACCATGCAATCAAGTGCTTTTAATAAAGTACAAAGGTGTTCCTATTCTGTTTGCTCAAGAACTCATAAAACCAAAACAGTTTGTTTACTTATTCATTAGTTATCAGTCCCTGTTTCTTTAAAAGAAAGGTATATAATTGCATGAAAAAAGAGTGACACTTGACTTATGTTGGTTTATCTTTGGTTGATTTTGCTCAGATTTGAAGCCTAGTAGAAGGTATAGAAAAATCTTCTAGCCTTAGGTGTCTATCAGAATGTTGCAACAAAAGTGTAACTCACATATTAATGTCTGACATTGGGACACATGGATAAAAAAACAGTTTGCATCATAATACACTTTCAATATTTATTTCATTATTTGGTTTTTAATGGATGCATAGACTCCTGGCCTCTTCCACACATATGTTCAAATGCAAGTTAAAGATAATAACTGCATTATTTATTTATTTAGATTTATATTGTTCCCCCATATTTTCAAACCTGACTGTGGGCAACCAGAAAACAGACATGTCAAATTCATGACGTCATGTGACATCGCGCAACGTATCGGGACGGTTTTGCCATTGCTGGCAAGGGGTGGGTGCAGCTTCCGGATGATGCGTCCGGCCTGCGGGCTGGCAGTTTTACACCCCTGCTCTAAAATAATACAATAAAGGCAAAAATATTAAAAATACAACAATGAACCATACAACCAATGGATATGACTTCACTTTGTCTTCTGTCCCCAGCAGGAGATAACCCAAACTCTTGGAATACATAGAATCAGTGCTTTTTTTGTAAAAAAAAAAAAAAAAAAAAGGTGCCAGAACTCACACATGTCATACAACCTGCCTTGTCTACCCTACAAGGTTTACCTTTGTAGTTGAAAAAAACACCCTTCAATTCTTAGTGTATCTAAAAGACTAGGATTTTGTTCAAGGCAACTCTGGAAAATCTGTCAAAAAAAGGTGCTGGAACTCCATTCCGGTGTGTTTTATGACCAGAGAATCCTAGAAATAGAATATCCTGCATAGAATACTCAGAACTATTAGAGAGTTGGTCTTGGGTAGATGAGCTGAATAATCCCACAAAGATGGAAGGTAATGCTGGTCCTCTTTATTCTTAAATGGTATATCTCAAAATGATATCTGAAGGTGATTGTTTTAGAGAAAGAAAAAATAGTGCCTTTGTTTGCAAAAGATTCCACAGGAACAAAAACTTCTTGTTTGACAACCCTGGAGATGTACTTCCCACTCAGTATAGATAACACTCAGCCTGAAGAAGGAATGATCTGACTTAATATATGATATTTTAAAATAATTCTTAATGTTCTCTTTTTTATTTTCACTTCCACAAAAGGAATCTAACGATAAAAAAAGGGTTTCTCGCACAATGCAGTTTCTATAGTACCATTCCTGAACTTCAGCGGTTTAGTGTGATATAACTTGAAATAGATAAAAGTCTATTTAGATTAGAATTTTGGTATACAATATTGATTGGGAGTATCTGAAGTAATCCTGTTTGTTTTAAAATAGATTTATTTCTTCACAAATGTAGTGACCTTAATTCCTTTTACTCTTCTTGTCTTCTTTTTTGGCAGACCATTGCAAATTGGTTTCAGTATATATGCCTCCTGTGTTTTTCAGAAAAAAATCTTATTCAGGCTCAGATTTATAGCCTGTGGTATTGAAGCTATTTTCTTGTATTTGGGCCCTTTCCCTTTCCTTTCCTTTCCTTCTTTTACTTCTGCTAATTATTCTAATTGACTGAATTGTAATAGAAGAGGAAGCAGCTTCTCTGGAAATGACAATGCCTCCACACTTTCAAACAACCTAAACTATAAAGAAAAATATGATTTTATTTCAATAACAGAAGCCAAGAGAAATAATTAGAAGTCAGCTAAAAAAGGTATCATGTGATAAGCAAACTCCCTATTTTTTCCTATTATATAAATAAGATATATTTTTTTAAAGTCTCACTTGGAAGTTAAATAGCACGTGTCAGTTTTTCAGAACAACTGATTGATTGCATTCATTTTGTTGGAAATATAAACAAGTTTTATATCTAAGTTTTATAGTATTGCAGCCAATCCATCTGTCCTGACTACTCGTGTACTGTCACATAATGAAGCTTGTATTAGGAACAAATATACTAACCCCCCCCCCCCCGCTCTTTATTATGCATGTGGCACACAGGGCAATTTACTACATAACAGATGCAGCTAAGTAGTTGGGATCATGTTGTGATTCATTCATTTAAAGACAATCTGCTATGGTAATGTATAGATATATCATAAACAAAATTATATTAAAGAAAAAAGTAAGCTTATTTCAACAATGGTTTGAAGTTGCTAAATGGTTACTCAGTTCCCCTGTGAATATTTGTATTGTGTTTAGGTGAAAAATAGGAATCTTGGTTCCTTTGGCAAATTATATTTCTAGGATTCTCTGGTCACAGCTATTCAATGGAAAAAAAATGAATGAATAATTTTAACAAAGAGTGAAGGAACAAAACTAAGGGATGGCTGTAAAGCACATGTCACCAGGTAGCAAAAAAGAGACTGACAGTTTCTAGCTATGACCATTAAGGGAAAGTTCTATAATTGTAAACATGTAAATATGTTCACACCTATAGAATTAATACCCCTACAGAGCTAGATTTTTTTTATTCTATAGAGCAGGGATCTTCAAACTTGGCCCTTTTATGACTTGTGGACTTTAACTTCCAGAATTCCTCAGCCAGGCAGTGCCTGGCTGAGGAATTCTGGGAGTTGAAATCCACAAGTCATAAAAGGGCCAAGTTTGAAGACCTCTGCTATAGAGAGCTTCTCTTTTAATTGTAGATTTTTTTAAAAAAAACCTGAACAATGGAGAAGATGGATATTTGAACTGTCATCTGGATTCAGTTTTGCTTTCCTCATTTGAAGAGCACCTCAACTTTTGTGAAGAATACCTTTATTCCCCCAATAATGTATTTGACAATGGTAGACTGGTACCTTTTTAGACGTGTGTCATAAGGATCCAAACATCTCCTCTTGGTTCCTTCCAAGATGGAAATAAAGCAAACCAGACAATCAGTAGAGAATTAAAGATATGCAAATTTCTCCTTATTTATAGCAAACAAATGTCTATTTATTTAGAGTTAAAACAGCTATGTTTTTCAATGTATGTTTTGCTTTATATGGGTATGCATTAGATACATGTCTTCCTTTACATGGGTATGCTACATGATGTCTCTATTGTTTCTAATGGAGAAGCTAGCTTTTATATAATGGTAATACTACTGCCTAATGATTACTGCCTATACAATCTTTATTCCAACACCTGCAATAGATAACCCACCAGATCATGTAGTTTTGACTAATCCATAAACATCCCAGGACAGTTTGTTCCACTTAACTTTCTCTTATTACCTTTCTATTTGCACTGATTCCTTCTACTGATTGGAATGGATGATTGTAACTCACGTATTTCTTATTAATTTCTTCAGTTTAAAACTATTCATCTTGAAGAATATGCCTGCTGGCTGAAAATGAACTTCAATGAGTTTCCTGGGACTTTCTGACAGGTAAGAGTAGAGGACTGCAGCAATAATAATGAAACAGAAGATCATTAAGGGACAAGATGAGTTGGAAGATTAAAAATATCATGAGAAAGAAAGCTCTTCATTGCTCCCTGCTCCCTGCAAGTAGATAGTTTTAAATACATACATATCTTATAATATTTTTATTAGTTGCTATAGTTACAGTACAATACCTGGTTCTCCTGCTTTTTTGCTCTACTTCCTCTTCTCACCCCTCTGCCAAGTAGTCCAGATCAGAAAATGCTCTAAAGAAGAAAGCAACACAGCCAGATTATATTGGATTCTCTTCTTTTGATTACTGGGACAGCAATTTAAGTTCATATAACTCTTAAACCCACCTAGCCTAGGGGAACTGAATGAATTTTAAGGGTTTTTCAATCTTATTTTGAATTTTATAAATTAAGAATTTTAAAATTTATAAATCCCAAGTTCTGAGAACCCACGATCGTACATGAACAATTAAGGGCGTACTATGGACTGCATTGCTAAAACCAAACAGGACAAGAGAAACATGAAACAGAATAAATCACAATAATAAAATTATGCACCTTTTATATAGTAAGTCACAGATTTGTCCTGTGCTGGCTATCAAGGTAAGAGGGAAGAAGATAAGATGCATGAAGCTTTTCTAGCTATGAAGAAAAGGACAGAAGAGGTTTGGAATGGGGAGAGAACTATTTCTCACCTGGTGAAAAGTAAAGTTTGATAGCAGATCTGTCTATTGCAAAAGCAAGAGACAAATGAGCAACTAGTTCTCACCTCAAAATATAGCACAACTAGTCAATTTCAGGCTCAGACAGTAAAATGGAAAAAAATGGAATCTCAGTTTCAGTATTAATATGGCTTGCATTTGGTACATAGCAAGTGCTGGAAATTTTTGCAGTGGCTGAAAAACTGTTAGGCATAAGCCGAGAGACCAAACAGTGAGATCCAATTGAATCCAATTCTTTATTGGTTTGCACTTTATAGACAGAATCTTGCCAAACTAAAGCTTTAATTTTCTAAGCTAATAAATATATCCTGAATGATTCTAGAGCAGGGGTGTCAAACCGCCGGCCTATGGGCCGGACGTGTCATGAGGAAACCATGCCCACCCCATTGCTGGCAATGCGGAAAAAGCTCCGGTATGTCGTGAGTTTGATATGTCTGTTCTAGAGCATGGTTACCTGAACCTCTCCCCACTTTTCCCACCCAACATTTGACTGCTCAATCTCTTGATCTGAATCTCTTTCTGGAAAAGCTCAAAGTAGCAAAATCCCTCCCTCTGCTGCTGCAAATGCACATTCAATCACAATACCTTATATACATTAGATCTACTTATTATTACTATCTATCATCTCTTTCTATCAATTGCATTGCCAACCACAGGAAAACCGATACGTAAATGGACTATTTAGCTATATTTAAAATTAAACAGAGCTATGCATCCACAGAAAGTAACAAAAGAATAATTGATCATCTGTTTCACTTTCTCATTCATCAGATATTTATTTTTGTTAGTGAGTATATCTGTCTAAATGAGAAAATATTATGCAGGATACCTTCTCTATAGCTAAAACCTAAATAAAATGCTGGTTTTACCCTGATAAATTCATTAGCTTAAATTCCAGAATGCATATTTAGAAGTTTAGTTCTAGCTAGATTATTTCCTGTATTTTCACATCCCTTGAAATTCAGCTAAGTCATGAGACTACTTGACATGTAAAATCAGTAAATCAATAGAATGGTATTCTGTCCGAAGTTGGTATTCTTGGTATTTATAACGAAGTCAATGACTCTTGCATCAGTCTGATCTAAAGGCCCAACCAAAGACATGATGTTAAATGTGCCTTTGCATTTAAAGTGAACATTACTCAAAAAATGTAACTGCAGAGTGAGAAGGCAGATCATAACTGAGATCACAGCAGGTGATGACAGGAAATGTAATGATTTTTTTTCTACTGCTGGACTCTTTATAAGAACTTATAGTCTTCTGAAGCAGCTATTTGCATTTGAAAAGAGACCCCTTTGGTGTCAGTGGAGCATTTCCTACAAATATAAATATCAGCTTCAAATAAAAATTGTTGGAACTATAATGGGGAGGGGGGAAGGTTCATTTTCCTTGTCCTCCTGCAATTCTAAATATTATAATCTTACTACAGGAGCAGCTTCTGTTTATATTTTGAAATCTTCTAGTTCAATATAAAGGTAATTTAACATGGAATCTAGCAGGCTCAAACATTACTTTCACAATGCAGGGATTGGCAACTTTTCTAGCCTGGAGTGTTGTAAAGTTTTGTGCAACTCTCCAAGCACCTCCCTGGTTCTATCAGAATTCAGCAAGATCCTGCAAACTGCAGACACGCTCCAAGGCTTTGAAAAAGAGAGAGTGTTTCTAGTTTCCTAATCAATCACCGATGTTTCTTCTTTTTCCTGCCTTCACAGAAAAGTCTGGCTCCCAAACGGCAGTTACAGAATTCTGAATGAGATGGATGAATGTTTTTAGCATAATCTTACTTGCTTTGCATTCATACTAATTCCTGAAAAGCACAATGCAAACTACAGCAAAAGCATTTCTTCCTGGAGCTTCCACCTAACTTTGCCTGTGAATATAAATATTGATTTTCTATATGCAGAGCATCGAAAAGAATCCAATGGAAGAAGTTTTCTTCATGATTGTATAGGTATACCTTTTCTTTGTAAAAATGTTAGATTGCTATTTATGATGTAGCTACTAATTTCATGAAAAGGGGTAAAAATACTAGAAGAGCAGCTTGTCTGTAATAAAAGACTTACAGTGCACTGTAGCTAATATTCCAAGTTATTTTTTAAAAAAAATCCTTCACACCATATAATTATAATATATATTTCATTACTTTTAAAGTGCATTAATTTTACTCTCATTATTATTCTTGACTCCCCAGACTCTCTCATCATGAATCATCATTATAATTTTTGCCAGATCAATGTGGGTTTGAGATTGTTCCCAAGAATTTACAGCAACACTAAAGCTTTTCATCTAGTGTTTTTCATCCAAAAATACTAGAACTTGAGTAGGATGCTTGAGGCTGTGATAGATTCATTTTATAATTTTTCATTTTAATTATTTTTGCTATCATATGTAAAAGGATAACATCAGCACGCTGTTTATGTAGTGAAAAATATTTCTAATTCTTTTTCTCCATGCTAGTTTGTAAGCCAAGGAGATGTTTGATTCACAGTTTTAACAGAAGAAGCCATGTAAGTAGCCATGGAGTGAAACATATGATAACCCATAAGATAAATGATAGGAATAATTACTTAATTTTTTTCTTCTTTTTTCTCCTCTCCCACCCTCCCCCAAGTTTGTTTGTTATAACCAGTCCATATTGATGAATTAAAAAAAGCTCAGAATTGTAATGAAAAAAGTGCCAATGTGATATAGCAGAGAAGAAATGTTTTACAAGCCCATGTCCACCATATTCATTGGATTTCAATTCACAGTCTATGTGGAAGTTGTAGACCAAAACAGCTGTAAGAATCAAGAAAAGAGATTTTCAATTTGGCCAAGGAAACTCATACTTGAATCTCTTCTAATCTATGCAATGAAGTTAGTGGCCATTTAATTGTTTTATAAATATATTGCAAGTATATTGCAATTAGGAAATTTGTATTCATAATGAAAGAAGCTTCTTACCAAAGCTGGATTATCATTTTATGGCTTCACTTTTATTTACCAATATAGACTGGTCATAATTAGTCAGTTTGTTGGGGGTGGGAGAGAGAGACAGAGGGACAGAGAGACAGAGAGACACACAGAGAGAGACAGAGAGATACACAGAGAGAAGAACAAAATCAGGTCATTGTTTCTATCATTATCATATGTTTTACTCCATGGCTACTTGCTCAAATGATAGAAGATTCCCATATCTCTTCAAAAAAAGTAAGTAGTTTTCCATGTGGCCCAATAATCACTGGACTGTAGGCTTCACTTCCAGTATATCATCCTTCTTTACCTATGTGGTCATCTCCTTTGGCATCACCCGTGTTCTCTAAAGATTCAGCATTTCTCTCTCTCCTCTATTTCTCTCTGTCTCTCTCTTAAAAAGTATTTCTTTATGAATGTTTTTTATACTTCTCAGCAGCTGAGTGAAATGTTACTCTAGAATTTCAGAGCTATCGCTTTGAAGATGGACATCAACATTCCAAAAATAGCTTTGCTTCTATATTGAAGAATCAGCCTATCTGCTTATTGCTTTTTCTTGTGCAAGTTCCTATTGAATTGTGAAAAGTAAAATCATGGTAAATCATTTTAAGTAGGAAGAATGCTTAGAAAAATGTTAATAAAAATAAATGTGCAAGAAAACAAGAGAGGTATTTATTATAACTATATATCTATTTTTAAAAATGCTTTTGCTACTGTTTTAGGTTATAAATATGTTTCATAATAGTGAACAAATGTGGGATAATATTTTAAAATACCCACTGAGTGCCTAAGGCATTTAAAATTAAAATCAGAAGACCTGAATCAAAAATATTTTTAAAATATCATGTAAGCCCAGTGACTTGATTTGATAATTTCAGCTGTTCACTGCTTCAGGCTATCTTTGTCATGCTGTCAGTGTATCTTTCCTTCTTATACTGGGAAAATGGAAAGTGATGCATTAATATATAGTTATTTGAAAGCTGCAGTGAAGGCTGACAAGACATCATTTTTTAATAAATATATAGAAGGGGGATAGTAACTATAAAAATAGGAGGAGGAAGGCATGTTGGTATGTTTGCCACCTTGAGTTGTACATGAAAAAAGTGGGATAAAAATTATGTTTGTGTGTTTGTGTATATTTTGACACAGAGTAATTAAAACTGATGGGGTTGAACTACCAGAAGGCTACATAGCAGACACATACATCACGTGCAAGTACCTTGGTATCTCACAGTCATATAGGAACCATGAGGAGGTAAGGCAAATGGCATCATCCAAGTACCACAAAATAATAAGATAGGTCCTGAAAAACACTTCAATGGGAAGGACAAGATCCATGACACCAACATGTATGCCCTTGCCAATCAACAGATACTTTCTGGTATAGTGAGATGGCCAAAGGTGGACATGGAGATGGCCAATATGAAGACCTAGAAGCTCTTTACAATGTACAGAGATTTCTACCCTAGTCCAACATCTAGAGACTGTACACTAGCTGGAAAGAGGATGGGAGGGATTCGATGAGTGTCAAAGCTACTGTCTGGATGAAATCCAGAGCATCCAAGAGTACATCAGTAAGATGGAACCAAAAGATGAGCCACTGAGAAAATACCAAGCCAGCAGCAGACATAGGAGAAAGATCAAGCAGAAGAAATAACATGGCAAAACAAGATCCTGCATGGGATGTACCACTGACAGATAATTGGAATAGCTGATATTAGGAAATCTTACCAATGGCTGGAAAGGGCTGAGCTAAAAGACAGTACTGAGCACTGATTATGGCAGCACAAGAACAGGCATTGAGCACCAGATCCATAGAAGCAGGGGTCTATCACTCTAGACAGGACCTGAGGTGCAGATTTGCATAGAATCATCAGAAATAGTTCAATATATAGTCTTAGGATGTAAGATGAAGACAGAAACAGCATTACATTGGATAGTTGCTCACATTGTGTGTAGAATCCATAGTATCAGATCTATCAAAGCAGGGACCTACCATGCTAGATAGAACCCAAGGTACAGATTGTGTAGGAAGACCTCAGAAACAGTCCCAATACATTGTGACAGGATATAAGATATAGGTAGGAACAGCATACACTGAATGGCAAGGTGTATTGGCTAAACTCTCTCAAGTTCAGATGGAGGATTCCATAGAATGTTGTGAAAAATAACAGGACTAAAAGGCTGTGGGACTTCCAAATGCAAATGGACATGCAGGTACTAGCCAATCAACTAGACACATGATTGTAGGAAAGAGCCAGAAGACAGTAATGGTAATTACATGTGGCAATGCCAAGTGAGAACAACATCAGGGAGAAAGAGTATGACAAGCTGGAGTACTAGAAGAAATTAGAGAGGGTGTGGAAAGTAAAGGCCAAAGTGGTCCCAGTGATGGTAGGAGTACTTGGGGCAGTGACTCCTAAGCTGGGAGAGGAGCTCCAACAGATTATAGGACCAATATCAGAACTTTCTGTCCAGAAGAGTGCAATGATAAGAACAGCTAAGATGCTGTGCAGAATCCTCAAACTTCCAGGCCTTTGGTAGAGGACCCAAGATTGAAGAAAATACATACTACCCATAGGGATGCAAAGGAATTTTTTTTTAGTAATACTCTTGCTAATAAAAAAATATGATAGGGCCAACTTATTTTCACCTATTTGATCTCATAGGCTGATTTCATTTTAATTCCTACAGAATGTTAATCAACTGATCAGAATTAGAGATATCTTAATTGTACAGTTTTGATATCTGTTATAAAATTATGAAAGATATACTGTATACAGATTCCAATTTATAATCCACAACAGGCCCTAATGGAGTAGTATAATCAGAAGCAGATGTTTTAAAAAAGTCTGTGCATTTTCAAGGAGTAGAAACTGTTAAGATTGAAATGTTAAGCTCCTCAGGATGCAATGGTTCAAACATAGACAGAGGGAAGGTTGACTCAGCCTTCCATCCTTCCGAGGTTGGTAAAATGAGGACCCAGGTTGTTGGGGGCAATATGCTGACTCTGTAAACCACTTAGAGAAGGCTATAAAGCACTATAAAGCGGTATGTAAGTCTATTGCTATTGCTAAAGGGCAGTATGTGGAACCTGCTCAAAGTCTCTATTTCTACAAGTTCAGCAGGACACATGGAGGCTAGAGAAATAAAAAAAAACATGCCTTTCTATTCATTTTCATGCCTGCATACATTTAGAGATTTTTATTTCTTAGCAGATGTGCTGAAGATTCTGTTGTAAACATTGCTGCAGTTAAAAGACCCATCTTTTAATATTGCTGCCTGAGTTTGAGTGGCAATGTCTGCTTTGCACCTGAGAACTGAATTGAGTGGGGTTGAATAATTTTTAGTTTAGAACACACATCTTCCTCATTCTGCTCATGCATTAGGAATAGGAACATGTGACATGATTGGAAACTGTATTGCCAGGGCTCCCAGTCAGATGATAACTCCCAGATTGTTTAAATGAATATAGTTACATTCTTCAATGCAAAGAGCCTGGGAATGAAGAGGGTGGTTTTTTGAATTCTGGTTTCCATCTTTCCATACCTTTTTTTGTTTGACAATTAAAGGCAGAATTATAAGCCACCCAGAGTCACTTGATTGAGTTGGGTGGCAATAAATAAAATAAAACAAAGAGCCCTTCCCTTTTATAATGGGAAAACCTGAAAGGTGATAGGATTACACCATGGCAAGTTTGATTGGCATTAAAACTTTCTATCTCTACATGACTTTGTTTCCATGTATCACAAAACTGAGTCAAATCTTCAGAGTAGTCTTATATACATTTTAAAAAATAAGAAACATTACAACTAGTGCATTATTTCTAGTCCCAGGTAATTTCCCATTCACCTCTATTCAATACAACTTACAAGGAAATATCTCAATGCTACTGATCAGGTGATATATTACGTCCTTTCTGCTATTCCATTGCATCTATTTACTAACAATAGTGTGTGTGTGTCTGTGTGTCTGTGTGAGCTTGCTGTCATGTTTTCTTACTTGCCATTCTATTATTACTGCCAAATATGTAGACAGGAATGTTTCCATATCTCGGCAAATTACAGACAATTCAGAAACTTGAAGATATTTCCCACCCACTCCCAGAACATATAAACTGATACGGGTTATTCCATCCCAACCCACCTCATGGGCAACCTATCACTGAAGTCCTATGGCACATTACAAAAATTAAATAATTGTGACTTTAGATCATCCCAGCAGATATTTCACATCTTTCTTGCCCATCTTTCTTGTGTGGATTATAACATTTCTGTTGTTTCTTCTGTGGGCAATTAGCATCTTTTAGTGCATTATGCTGATAATTATTATATCTCCTTCTCACATAATGTTACTGCAATAGTGTGAGTGGTGCAATATTTTGTACTGCAATGAAAGGTGAGTGTTGATCACCGGAAAAGAGATCAAAGCCTGTCTTGAGACTGAGACATGACAGGCAGGCACAAGGACAATGTGAGCTTATTTAATTCTTGATAGTTTTTGCTTTATTTGGTTGTATGTATAAAAATAAAAAGTATCTTATTTATGCCTGCTCACAGTAAATATAAATTACTCATTATATGCAGAGTTTTGATAGGCTGCATCTCATTGGTAAATATGTTTGCCTAGTGTCAAAATGGCTTTCCACTTTGCTAAGGTATAATGTGTTCCTCTGGCTGTTTATAAAATGTCTTGCTTGTGTATGGATCAGGCATTTGACTATGAAGACTGTAATAACCATTACTCACCCAATACTATCTTAAATCAGCTTGTTAACCCACATTTTTCTCAACTATTTGGCCACTTGACTAAGAATAGTTGAAGATCAAGCTTTGCTATGAAAATCATCTTGCTGAAATATTGAAACACATGCCTGAACAGATGGCACCTCCAGATTTTGGTTTGGGTCAGCTGGACATGAGTAAGAATGGTTTGTGAACATGTTTGTGCATGAGAACAGTTCTTTGTCTTTCATTCAGTTTCCAGCTCAAATGCCAATCAAATATGCTAAAAACACCAGGTTTTTATTTGAATTTTGCCTGCATCTTAAAGGTTACTTGATTTACAATAATGCAGCACTTACAAATGGCTGTTTCATGAGTAGAGCTAGAGGTTTCCAACAATTTATTCTCCATGCTAAAATCTTAAATCTTAAATCGGGATGTTTGAATTAATAAACACTCACAGAGTTCCTAAGATCTAGGAGACCCCATTGGGACTTTTTTAATCCAGCAAGCATACAGAATTCTGTTCTTATTTACCATATAATATAAGATCAGAATGCACACCCAAATCAATGTTTAGGCATATACTTATCCAAATAAGTCTATTTTAACAATAATTTGCCCTACAGGATTTGGGTAATATTTGCTCTCTAGATTCTTAAATATACTTCTGTCATTGTCAATTTTTATAATACTGCTTCATATAGTTTATAAAAAGATCCCAGATGACATGAATTGATTTTATGACTCCTCTCTGTTGAAATAATGTAATTTACAAGTCAATTTTTTCAGTATAGCAATTTTTCCATACTATATTGTGCAAACTTTCAATTGAAATACTTTCTAATGGTTTCTGAAATCAAGTAATAGTAACTTTAGCAGAAGATAAGTGTGTTATTAAACGTTTGTATTCTAATAGTTTGTTTGTGTTTAAAAACAGACCTAGTGAATACAGTTGAGGAATTTAAGCATATTTACATTTATTATTTATATTTCTTCCTTTGTGCATATATGTGTATTAATATTGATTTTTTTTCAAGAATTCCATATTATCTGCTCAAATGACATTGTAGTTGAATTCTATGCATTACAATGTTGGTATTAGAAGAGAAAGTAGTCAAGCTACAGCTTCAGAGGGTCCTGGAGAAAACTGATTATTGTGACCTTTTGGAACTGGTTTTCAGATTGGGACATAGTACTAAGAAAGCATTGGTCATGTTTGTGGATCACCTTTGGAAGAGCCAGGATGGAAGTGGTACAGAACGGGAGTGGTGTATCTTTCTGGATCCTCCACACAAATTAGGAGTGGGGAGCACTATCTTGCAGTGGTTCCTCAGCCATTTCCAATTAGTATTGACAGAAAAAGAGAGATCAAGCCCATGGTTCCTAATATGTGGGATGTCACAGGGTTTGATGTTCTTCCTGTTTAACGTTCCCTATGCTATCCATCTGGTAAACTCACAAGATTTGTTTTTCTCATCATGCACATGTATATATAACCCAAACTAGACTATTGTTTCTCTGTGTCATATAATATATGTGGGTATATGCACAATTCTGTATTTATTTATTTATTTTTGCCATATTTATGTAGTGTATATCAGATGTGACCCTTTGAGAGCTGTATGCAATGAAATTTCATTTTAATGTATGCTGACTAGCATGCACTCAAAGTGACAGTAAAAGTTATTATTCTAAATATTCTATTATTCTATGAGATCATTGTATTAGATCATCAATTAGCTGAGGTTCAAGTATCACTACTATAGTGATGATACTCAACATTTGCTGATGTTGTTGGGTCTTGCCCTGAGGTTTAGTAGCTTAGAGCTCTGAATGAAAAGACCAAGTAGCTGTGGATACTTGAACTATCCAGAATTAGAGACTTTCCGTCTCTAGTTCTAAATGGGGATGGAATTCTCTTTTGAAGACTGGCATGAAATTTTGAGTTTTCTTGAAATCATAGCTCCAGATAGGAGAGCAGATAGCATCTGAGGCCATAAAGATTTTTTTGCACAGATTCATCTTTTATGTCAATTGTGCCCATTTATAGATTGGGAGACTCGACAGGCAGTAACTACTGCTTTGATCACCTTGCATGTGGATTATTGAAGACTGCTTAGAAGTTGTAGCTGGCCTAGAATGTGGTGGTATAGGCAATTATAGCTTTGCCCATGTAATACCTCTGCTCTGTACAGGTGCATTGGGTATCAGTATGCTTCTGGAAAAGTTCAAGGTGCAGTTATTATCTATTAAGGCCTTTAAATCATAGAACCTGGCAATCCAAGGATCGGTTATCTGTAATGTCTGCCATCCTGTTCAATCTGACAGAAGTGGCATGCTTTGTATCCCATCAATTAAAAAGTATCATTTGATGAGACCTAGGAAGCAGGCCTTCTCTGACATTCCTTCTGAAATATCATTTCCCTAGATGAGTCATTAATAGTCTTCTCCCAAGCTTGGGTTAGATTGAGTGATAGATCCCTTGCAGAAATGTTGCATGCACATGGTATTTTACACTTTCTCGATATCAACATGTGTGTAGTTTAATCTATTTTTAATACTGTGTGCTACCCAGAGTCACCATAGAATTGGTCAGCACCCACAAGTTGGTAAGTCAATGGGTGAATAAGTAAATATCCCTTTGAGATATATAGTCTGCTTTACTTTCAATTACTTATAAGTAATAAAGGTGGGATAATATCTAATATATGATAGATAGATAGATAGATAGATAGATAGATAGATAGATAGATAGATAGATAGATAGATAGATAGATAGATAGATAGATAGATAGATAGATAGATATCAGGGAATTTTTCATAGGAAATAATTTGTTCATCTACACATTTAGGCAAAATTATATGGCAAAATTTAATTCATTAAATCAGTACCTTGTAATTCAAATATCAAGAACATCTTGGAATATGAATTAAATCCGACTCCCCAAGTTGGTGCACCATGCAGGAAACCAACCTAGATAAAGACAAGCCTATCAACATCTGTTTAAAAGAAATGTGGAAATTTAGGATTCTTGAATTTCTTGGAATGTGCATTTATTTGTTTGTGTGCATCTCTGTCATCTAAACCAGGAATTCATTATTCAGAGCACATTCAGCAAGCAGCAAACAGAGGACCAACTATTTTAATGTTGCATATTAGAGTTTGATAGGAACAAAAGCATTTTCTATTTCATTAGTAACTGAAGCAAGGAAAATATGTTTCACTAACATTTGAAGCCAGAAATCTTCAAGTAAAATAAAAAAACCTATTATATACATACTTTAATCTTGTTTTTTTTAAATCTGAAAAAGATTTAGCAGGATAATTTTCAATCTTGTTCACAAAACGATTTAGCTTGAAAATTAGAACAACTGTAGCCAGTGCATTTAAAAACAGATATTTTATGTTCTTATTGTTCAAATTAAAATGTGGTGGTAGTGGTATAATGTCACTGGGAGCTGGTTTGCTCTTTAAGAAGCTAAACATTTATAAAAGGAATCACACACAAACTGCGAGGTAACATATCTATGTATTCAATTGCTGCAAATGGCTACTTAGTAATTTCAACCAGTGTAAATGAGATCTTTACCCAGTGGGTTATATCTGGTCATAACATAACTGAAATAACTCTGCAAAAGACATACAACAGATAAACAAGCATGTGATTCTTGTAGCTGTCCTTTTAAAAAGTTAGATAATTTGGGCAGCTAAGGTAAGGTGACCAACTTTTTTACAATGAGAAGGAGGACACAAATAAATTGAAGAAAAAAAAGTTAGTCTAATGCATGCGTGTGTGCCGTGTCGTGTTTCTGTAAGAAGTAAACAAAGCCATTTGCACGTGGCGCACTCTCTCAAAACAATTATCCTGTGCAGAGCGCATGTGTCTCATAATCGCGTCTCGCTGCACCGTACCGAGCCTTGACGAATTGTCATGTCAAATACAAATACGTCACATCACACGCAACGGATCGGATCGGCATTGATTGAATACGGAAATTTACAGATTAGTCTTCAAATATCGAAAAGGAGGACATATAGGAGGACACTTTTCGAGAGAGGACAGAACTTACAAAAGGAGGACTGTCCTCCCTAAAGGAGGACAATTGGTCACCTTAGCTAAGGCTACTTTAGTGAATAACATTATCACAGTCAGCATGGCTCTGGGGTTTGGGAGGAATGTGTAGGGTTTTTTGGGGTGTTTGAAATCTAAAATAAGGCACGCACAGCTGGAAAAAAAAGGCTTCAGCCAAAAGGCAGTGTGAAAACACTTCGCTATCCCTTAGTGGCTTGCTACTAAAACTTAATAATGTGATTTGGGAGAGCAGTGGCTTGTAAACCATGGAGCAGTCTTCTTCAGCACAAAAGAATGCATATCTCTATCCTATTTGTCTCTACAATCAAGTTGTCTTGATTTCTAGTTGCAACTGAACAATTACTTCCTAATTCTTTTTTATATATTTTTATTTCATACAGAATGAAAAAAAAAACCAATTACAAACAAGATACAAAAAAGAAAAAAAGTGTATAAGATTAACAATAAACATACGACCTCCACCCTAGTTGAATGCTGATAGGTTTACTCCCTTGCATTGCGGCAGTGGTGGGATTCAGCTGGTTCACACCACTTCGGCAGCACTGGTAGCTAATTTTTTATTGCCCAGGCCCAGAATGGACTTCCGGAAGTGGCATCCACACAGAGAACCAGTTGTTCATGTATTTGAATCCCATCACTGATTGCGGGTAATACAATGTTATACATTTTTCATCTATGCTTATTAAATTACTGTTTTACATCACATGCTCTTAACAAATATCTCAAATATATAAATCTATCAATTAAATTGACTCAGTAATTGTTCACTGCAAAAAGCCATTAACTGTTAACTCAAATATATATATATTAAACTTCAAAGCCTTCTGTTAACAGTCCATTATTATATTTAACTCACAGAAACTCCATGAAAGTCTTCCACCCTCTTATAAACTTATTCAAACCATTGTCTCTAACAAATGCAGTAAATTTTACTATCTCTGCCAATTCAGTCAGTTTCAAAATCCACTCTTCTGCTGTCATATTCCTTCCCCCCCCCAAAAAAAGTATCTCATAATTCTTTAGCACAAACACAAATGATCAAATTTTTGATAGTGGTTTATGCCTTGTCTCTTTAGATACCTTTCCTGGGCAATTTGAAAACTACTCTTCTCTTGCCATTCTGTTATTCTAGAGCAAACAAAGCAGTGAGCAATTGTAGATGAACAACTAATAATATGTAGATGGGTACAGCTGCTATGAGCTGGAGATAAAAGCTCAAGGACTTTCATTCTCGAGGCTTTGAGAGTCGGTTTATAGAAAGTGAAATGATAGATACAGGTATAATTACTTTTTCTTAGTATACATCAGTATAAGCTCTTCAACACATACTGGGCTCCCATAGCTACTTCTTTTGTATGACTTTGCTTCAGAACATGCTTTTATTTTCTGCAACTCCATGTGTACTCAGAGGGAGGGAGGAATCTTATTGAATATCGATGACAGCTGAGCTAACCTCTGAATAAACAATGGGGTCAGGCTACATAGGACTTTCAGGCTATGCTAAACATAAGTCCTATTGATTTTCCTACAATTGATGCTCAAGTCAGTATATATAGATTTTCAACCTTAGCCTATACATATGAGAAATTGTCTCTGGATATTATGCTTGGATACATTACTATGAGGTTTTCTTTAGTCACCTATCTTCTAAAATTAAAGACTACTTTAGTTTTAAATTGGGACTGTTTTCAGTCTACTTAAACTTTTTTTCAGAGCTACTTCACTTGATTTCAGAGTAGTTGTTTCTAATGCAAGTGGGTATGAAAAATGTGGTGCACAAGAGAGGCTTCATGGTTTTGCACCTATTTTAGGAGTCAGCAGAGGTACCTATTTATTTATTAAATTTGCATGCCATCCATATCTCCACCAAATGATTCTGGGCGGCTACACCTATACCTTGCCTTTGAAGACCCTTTTATAATTCTAACTGTCTGATTATTCTGCCAACTGTCAGCAGTTCGATCCTGACCGGCTCACTCAGTCTTCCATTCTTCCAAGGTTGGTAAAATGAGGACCCAGATTATTGGGGGCGATATGCTGTTTCTGCTTAGAGAGAACTGTAAAGTGCTATGAAGTGGTATAAAGTGCTACTCTCAGCATAACATTCTGTGGTAATGGCTACCCCTTTCTTCTGATTAGTACAAAAACTAGCCAATTACATTTGCACATTCTGCAAGAAGGTATTTCCCAATGGGCATTGTGGAGAATCTAAATGTAGTCTGTCTCCCCATAATATTGACTGTCATAAAAATAAATGGGAAAGCTAAAAGCAGGGATTAGCAATAGGAACTACCATGTTCTTTACTGTTTCTTTTCCAAACACAATTTTAATTAGACTTATTAGAGGGAAACATAAGATAACTAAATTCATACTTTAATCAGATAAATATCTATGTTAGCCTTTAGTTTAATTAGATTAGGCTCTCTTTTTGCTGTTAGCCATATTTCTGTATGCTTGAATTTTCTCAGAATAGCTTATAATATATGTTCTCTGCAAAAATGGGATACTAAATTTTTAGATGTTGATTTGAAATAGCACAAGAACATTCAGTATTTATGAAGTAACCATAACTAACAAAAATGCCTATAACTGAAATATTAATATATATCTTGATGTCTGGGAATATTTAGCATCTCACCTGTTAATATTGATTCTAGGCTAGGAATGGCTATTTTTACACTCAGGAGTCTTATACTATATGTAATTGAACTATTTCCTAAAATAAATAAGCACTTTATGTTTAATAGTTAGAATTAAGAATAATTCTATGCAGGGCTCTGCGAAAGTCAAGTTTAACTGAAGATGAATTACAAATACTTTGAACTAAATGTTTTGTATATGTTTTGTTTCACAAGAATTAAGGATGTTAATAGAATGCAGTGAACAAGAAGTAGATGAATTTAATGTAAGCAAAATTATTCACTTTATACAAGAATGTGAAATAAGAGAGCATGTTTATAATAAATTTAGTTCTAACATTATGCTCCACATCAATACAAAAAACAACTCAAAAAGCAGATTTATGAGCCATTGAAATGGAAGTTCTTTTAGCTAAATACGAGATTATTTCAATAAGGATTAAATGCTGGAACTTATTCAGTCCATATTGAAATGATCTTCTAAATGTTCTCCTATTTCTATTTCGGTGGCTCATGTAGCCACTGATTATTTCCTAATGTCAAAATGCATGATGTGGTCATCCAGCCATTCCTAGCTCAAAGCAACTTCTGCTGATCTTTTCTGCTGCCTATCAAATAGTGTTTTATGATTTGTGCCAGTTTAAATGATGCTATACAATTTGCCTACTCTATGGCAAGATGCCATCCGCTCCTATCACTATTCAACAAACTTTTTTATTTTACAAATTCATGGATGAAATAGTGGATATGTGCTAGCTTGCCTTAATTATTTTGCTTATAAGTTCATTGAGGGAAGGGTGAATTAATGACACAGTAGTTTTGTGACAGAAACCATGGTAAAGCTTTTATGTTTTTTTTTAAACCAGTCCAGGAAGAATTTAAAAAAAGCAATCCACCTATATGGATTGCAACCCACAGTGGCTGAGCGAAGGAAGAAGGTGAAATTTGGAAAAGCACATCTTAAGTTGATTTCATTTCTTATGTATAGGAGTCCAGCAGGTTAAGGCTGCAGTATAGGAAATCTCTGAGCCTGTGAAAGCTTAGAATCACCTAGACAAAAATATTTATGCCACAGGGCATCATCAGTCTTTTCATTAGAATTTGGACCTCCTCAGTGAAATAACATCTCATCCACACATTCATAGAAATTGCTCAAAATTACGAAGATTGTTGTTTCATTTGTGCAGGGTTTCTTTCTTCCTCTTTTCAAAGTTCTCACCCACTCTTTTTTCATAAATGAAGTTAAAAGGCTGTAATACTTTTTAGAAAGGTATTGTATTAATTAATAAGGCTATGCAAACCATTTGAACAAGATGTTCCTCAAAGCATATTTATGCAAGTGAAATACCAGCCCTTTAGAATGTTGAAGCACTTTGTGTATCTGGCTATTCCTGGTTGTTTACATTTATATGTGCATCCATACAAGGTGCTTCTCTTGAGACCCCTACCAAATCAAAGCAGTGTACATACACATACTGTATATGAGCAGACAGTTGGTACAGTCTTTAGAGTAGCTCTATAGGTCTTCTATGGGACACTTGCAGTAGCATAATTTTGCAAAACACCTCTTTTGAATACATTGTATGACCCTGGCAGTTAGACTGTTGAGAGACCTAGGTTTAAATCCTTAATTCAACATAAAGTCGATTGAATGATTTGTGGCCAGTTGCTAATTGTCCATGTATTGCAATTCATACTGCAGCTATGAAAATAAAATTGGAAAGAGAAACTTTTGACTTCTAATGCTGTGCCCAAATTTAAAAAACAATGTAATTATAATTGCACTGAAAGCATACTGCAGCATAATCTTGCATTCACAAAAGGGTTATTTCACTTGGAATAGGAAAACTGATTCTTAAAGATAGATCCATGAAGATACCATTGGAAAAATAATCCGAATGAAAACATATCTGAACTTTCATTGAACAAATGTCCAATGTATCTCTGCTAGGTTAACATTTTGTGCAATATTCTGATTCTCTATAAAAATGCAATTTATGGCAAAGGATATAAAAGTTCAGAAGAACGTTCTAGAAGTTTCATTTCTCTTCAAGGGTTTTGATCCAAAAATGAACATTTTTTTAAAAAAACTCCAACCAAATCAAACAGGAAATACTACCTGTGATAGCCTTGATGAACTTTAAAGGTTTTATTTCTCACAAAGATACATGCTTCTTGAGCAGAGTAGACCTTTTTATTCTATTTTTCTCTTCCATTTTCATTCAGTCTGTAGAAAAGTAGTTTTTTTTGCAAATCTATCTAGTTCAGCCTTAGATCACCAATTGAGTTGTTTGATTATTTTAGTCCATATCATTTATTTATGCCTTGCTCTTTTATTGAGGTCTATCACCCATGAGAAATATTCTGCTTCTGGTGCACCTCTTTAAGTGATTTTACTCCTAAAATCTGGTGAAAGTTTATGACAAGTACTCAAAAACTCTCGGTTTTCTGGACAAAAGGGCTTATTTACATTCTTGTAGCCCATCCTTTATTTTTTTACAGTTACCTCTGCCATCTCAGACATCTCAAAATGTCATTTGCAATTTCCAAGTGGAGAGCTCAACACTGAAAATCAGTGAGCTGGGATATTTGCTGGTTAGGAATGAGTTGCATCCTAACAGAATAACAGAGCTAGGAGGGACATTGGAGGTCTTCTAGTCCAATCCCCTGTTCAAGCAGGAGACCCTATACCATTTCAGACAAGTGGCTGTCTTAAAAGCCTCTGGGGATGAAGCACCCACAACTTCTGAAGGCAAGCCATTCCTGAACAAGTTATGCACAGCAGGGCTTCTTATGTGAACTGGTTTCACAACAGACCCTATTGTGAACATATATTTAGTAGTTAATTGAAACACATATTAAAAATTATACTTGAGCAGACATTTATTGGTTTCCTAGAAAATTAACAAAACAATTTTTATGATATTTTCTGTTGACGCAAACAACTTTTTCCTGTATTGCATCTACTAAATTAAAATATTAAATCTGGGGCCTAAACATGGCTGCTTACAGGAGAGGCAGTAAGAAAATGGAAGTAAATCTTTTAAGCAGATTTTCACTTCACTTCCTTGGAATATTTTTTTAATTTGCAATATTTATATCAAACATTTGGTCAATGTTGACATTAAACTAATGAGTAGCTTGCCTGTAAGAGACCTTGAAATAGCATAAGGATTTATGCAACTTCTACTTTGGTTAAGGTGTCAGTAGTAGCAAACTAGCAAATTGTGATATGAAGTATTCCATATGCCAGATTTATTAAATAATTATAATTGAAAGCTTTAGATAAGTGGAGTTACTTTGTCTGGGCTTGACTGATGATGCTTAATATTCAATTAAGCATCATGTACTTGGGCTCAGATGCTAATGTGGACCTGAAATGAAGCTTAATGTGTTTGACCCAAGTAACCCAGTGACTTTGATTTTATACGAGACAGATACCTAAATGCATTTTATAGAACCAAGGGACTCACAACATCTCTTCATTACTTGGATGAAATGTCCAGTTCATTCTCTAAAAGCTTACTTAAGTGTCCCTAGTCTATTGATTTTTTTAAAAAGGAAAAGAATCAAGCTTCAAGAACCTTTAACCTACATTAATTCTTTTTTATTTGCTAATCTAAACAGGAACTAATCACTGGTGCAAAGGATTAACATACACCAGAGACCAGATGGTATAATTTAAGTTTTATTTTAAAGTCCTAGGGGAATCCTATGGTGTGGAATTGGATTAACCTTTTTGACACTCTTTCTAATAACCCAAAGCTACAGTATAAGGCTTAATCTCTTGACACCTTGCATGAATCATCTTCAGAGTACATAGATTCTGAAAACGTGCATGGAAAGACATATACTTTATCAAAACAATATGATTAAATGTTTTCTTGTACAATTACCGCTAACTTGTAGTGCAGAATGATAATCAGTTATCTTAGTGATTTCCATCCAATCTAATTCTCTCTATACTTATTTTCTTTATGTATAGATAAACATTTAAAAACTCTTAAGAAACAATTCCCAGAATATGCGAAAACAATGTACTGTGTCAAACAACACTTTAAAAGATTTAGATTGACAGATACATTATTCCAGTTGCATAGTTGGATCTGATTAAGTATTTACACATAAAAGGGTGATCCTGATCTCAATTATTTATAGATATCTCTCACTGACAAATGAGATTTATGCATGAGAAACCAATGGCAGGATTGAAGCTGAAAGTCAATATTTATTGATCTTGGTGTATTGTTTGCCAAATGATCTTTTCAAGATGACATTACAATATAATAATTGCATATATTATTTTTAATGCACCTAATTGTAATAAGAAAAGGAAATTTAACCCCTCATTTATTCTTATGACTTTTTTCTTTCCTGTTCCAATGTCGTTGTTCCATGGAATGTTTAAATAATCTTATTGTTGTGGACAAAATATAACTAGGAGAATGTTTATTTCTCCCAAATCTTCTTGGATTTTCATTTTTCTCTTTTTTAAATACATTTTTATGTAACTTGGTATGGTACAGTTTTTCAATACAGCTACACAGATACTTAAAATTATAACCTTATGAAGAATGCTGTATTAGTACTGCAGCATATATAACTAATAGTATTCCATGGGTTACTTTAAAATATCTGTAATATCCATAAACACAAGGTTAAGGAAAAAAGATATAAAAGGATTGATTTATCAGTTGTAATTAGCACAGTACAGCTTGTATGGCATACAAACATTTTTAGATTTCTGATTTCAAACAACAAATAAATAAGAGTGACTTTACTTTGCTAATTCAGTTATCAGGGGTATCAAACTGCCGGCCTGCAGGCTGGTTGCATCATGTGGAAGCTGTGCCCACCCCAGCTCCGGCAATGCAAAAAAGCTCATGATACGTCATGACACGTTGCATGTCACAGCAAGTTTGACACCTGTGAGTTAGATCTTATGGACCAATTCAATATAATCTAATTCAGGCTAACTAGGAATAAGAAATTGTATCACATAACAGTGGTATAAATTCAAAATTGAAGAATGCTGAGTTTTATACATATTCAGAAAGAAAGAGAGATGACATTTAAAAAAACCTGATTTGGATAGTTTAAGGATTGTGCTTCTGAGTGCAACTAAATGATACCAATTTTCTACATCCTGGAGCCATGCAGCTGTCACCAAGAGACAAGGGTAGGCAGCAGAAGAAAGGTCTGAATGTTTTCATTAACCAGATGGCTACAGAAAAATATGTCTGGTAGGTTGCAATAAAAGTAGAATCTAATTTGTTGGGATTGAACTGATGCAACTGATACAAAAGAAATGGCAAAGCATGGATGTTGCAAGTCATGGCTTAACCACAACTATTGCTGGCTGATTGCTCAATAGGAGTAGAGTGGCTGTAAACATCTAAACTGTTGCCACTTCTGATTAAAATAACCAGAGAGGGAACAGGTTGACATGACATGGTGATTGGAAAATAGACTGAAGAAACTTACTTTTGAATTGCATTCTTAAGAGAAATCCCTGTTGCTGTTGTTTTTGGGTACTTTATCTGAAACAAATAGCACCGTTGAACAAAATATACTGTGTGTTTATTGCTCTGCCTCCCCTAATATATGATTCTATGCTATCAGCTTTTGATTGCCAATTACTATTATTAAATACATATATTATTAAATAAATAATATCTCTGCTGAGATCTCTGATAACTGGGTCCACCTAATTTTATGATCTCTTAACAGTTCCTATTGGATTGCTTTGATCTCTTCCTAGTATCATTTCCCCCTAATTCTTTGTATTCTACTCATGAATATTTTGGAACAAGGACATCGGTTAAAGAATTAATTCAACCCTTATCATCCTTCTTATCTATTGAACATTTGAGACCTTATTAGGTATCTTTCCACTTTGAGAAATATAGTTAATTGGGATAGGCTGTACATAATGCAATTCCTTTCCATATGAAAAAAGATGTAATTGGCTTTCTCTTTTCCAAAGAAACTAAAAGACCTGTGTTCTCAATCTGCTTTACTGTGCTATCGCTGTTTTAAAAGTTATTTGAAAATGAACTTTTATTGTCTTCTAAGTGTATTTAATGATATTCATATAATTTTATAAAAGTATTTATTGTGTTGATCGGGATAATCGCATAAGCTGTTAGAATTTAATTTTAAAGAAATATTGAAGAATCATATCTAAAATAACATTCAAAATATCATTGGTATCTAATAACTTCAGCTTACTTCCACTTAAAAATAATATTTGCATTTTTTCCATCAGCTACAGCTACAGCACACCACATAACATTTATTTATTTATTTATAGAACCACCACATGGGTATCACAGGTACAAAAGAAATTTAAGCCTCAAACAAAGCTGCTGTGAACTTTTTGCAGAGTGGTTCTTTCTTAAGTCTTGAGCCATTTCTGTAAGATCTGTAATTTTGGAATTTTGTTTAGAAATTTTGTAGTTCATAACTGAAATATGGAAAAAATAATAATGGTTCATATACTGTTTATTATTATCCCTGATAAGATTTATCTTTACATAAAGTTATCCATAAACTATGGGCAAGTAAATCTGTGTTCATCTCTGAATGTTCACTCTCAAGCTAAAAGTCTTTCCTGATTCTGGATGATAAAAAGTCATTTGTTAAGGATGTTTGTGGACAAATTCTCTTGCTTGCACTCACTGGCCTTTTTCATATTGATTCATTAAGAGTTCAGAGAAGTATTGTGTCCTTGCAATGCTTATTATTCTCATGCAAGTGGATGATTCTGATTATAGCCCATGAATTGACCATAGTTTCTTTTCAGAAAAGAAATAAATTGGGAATAGTTTATTTATTTTGCTCTGCTTATGTCTGTTTGTTTGTCCAAGTGCATCTTCCCTTTATCAATGTTCGTGATATGCTAACAACTAAAATGAATGACAAATGCTACAGGGAAAGACTATCTATTGCAAATGAATTATGATTTTTTTTTCATAAACAAATAACATGAATAAAATCAAAATTATATAAACTGTACTGGAACTAAACAAGAACAAATAAACAACATTGTACCCTTTATTATTTTTTTCATATTTTTGCTAGGCATGCTTGTTCTGAGTCATATGAACAAAGATTTTTCCTATTGTTTTTCCTCCATGTGCCACCAAAATGAAGGAATGCACAACTATATTTATTTACATATTCAAGAAAAATTATTTTTAAAAGTATGATGAAATATAATAAATCATACTTTTATTCAATAGGATAATTAAAGTGGAGTCTCTATGCCATATCTGACTACTTTTCTCACTAAGTTTTTGGAGCTGATAGCCTTCAGCACCATAAGAAAAGGCTGCTCATTCATTATAGCTACAAACAGATAATTTTTCTTGAAAAGCTTCTCTAATTCTTGGCCAAAAGAATTGCTGAAATGAGGGGGGAAATAGACATTCTTTGTATTTATTTATTTATTTTACAAAATTTATATGCTGCCCTTCTCCCCATGGGACTCAGGGCGGCTCACAGCATGTTAAAACAATATACAGAATTACCCCTTCTAAAAACCAATTAAAATCCAAATATTAGTGGCTGTGACTATTTAAAATCATTAAAAATTATCCCTATTTAAAATTCACCCTAGGTCAGGCCCGCTTGTTGAAAAAGCCATGTCTTGAGGGCGCGGCGGAAGG